>NW_022610049.1:0-24004 GCF_000309985.2 Brassica rapa
CTGGTCGATTTCATTATCCAATTCCAGAGTAAAATACTCAGAGAAAAACGTAGAGAGAAAGAAAGAAGAGAGAAGAGAGAGTTCTCGGCCAAGAGAAAGGCCGATTGTGGTGGTGTTGTGTTCCGGCGACTCTGATCGTTTGAACTAACTCCGGTCAAGAATGGGAGATCAAGACAAGGAGAGGAGCTTGGAGAACCCAGACGTGGTTCACAACGTATGTTGGGCCGTGGCTCCATCAGACCAAACGGACGGCCATGCGACCGCACCGCGGCTCTGCTCGGTTCCTAAGTCCCGTCCGGCTCTCCTTATCTATTCAATTCGTTTCTCTTCTCTTCTCTCTGGTTAACACAAAAGGTTATGTTGGTTGAGTCCAAGGGACACGTCCCAAGGCTTTGGCTGAACATAACCAGACCGCTAGCCTAGACACGGGCCGGTTAGCGGATGATCCGATCGCACCAAGACTGGGCGGTTAGGACAAACAGTTGGGATGACCCAAAGGGCGAGTTGTAAAGAGTCATAAGTGTCAAAGGTTGTGAGTTGCCAAAGGGTGTCAGGGACCAAAAGGTACGAGTTACCAAAGGTTGCGAAATCAAAAGGTACGAGGACCAAGAGGCACGATTGGCCAAAGGGTGCATGTTCCAAACGGTGTCTTTCGGGACAGGTTAGGACCGATCCTTATGGATCAGCCTATGGCTTGTCTAGTTAAGACAAGGTCACGGTTTGCCTAGCCAAGTAGAGTCGCAAGGTCTGACCGGTTGCTAAGCCTTCCGGATTAGGCTTGAGGCTTACTCGGCCGATTGGATCCAGGCCAAGGCCGGATCAGGTAAGGGAGTCCGTTGGGCCATTGAGCCGGACTCCATTGGCCGTCGCACCTAGATTCTATCCGGATAGACGGATTGGTCTTTGGGGACGATCGGATCTGTTCGTGTGTTCTGTTTATCTATTCTGGACTATTTATCTGATTCTAAGTCAAGGGGTGGTTGGTTGAATGACTTAGGATACGGTAGGAGGTTCATACGGTTTATGATTATGTTGACTGAGGTTTATCTAAGTTCTAGGAACCAAGCCAAGCATTGTAGAATCAATACGTTCTATTCTCGGTTATGATTAATGCTTATCTGGTTGTGGTTTCAGAACTAAGGATGGTTCTGGTCAAGCCAAGGAGCCGTGAAGGCTCGGTCAGTGAGAGGCTGTGTAACGTGTGGTTAGATGATGCTAGGGATGAACTAGTGATTGTCTATGAGACTGTTAAGAGGTTGTGTATTGAATCTCATGTTTCTAAGTAATACAAAGTTTATACATTTTATTCCGCTGTGCAATCTGTTCCTTTGTTTATGAACCTCATATTCGAATATGACTTAGTAATAATAGACTAAAATGGATCAAACAAGCAGAGAAATTAATAAGTAAGCCTGCGGACTCCATCAGGTCGAGGAGGCCAGGGTTCGGGTCTTACAAGTTGGTATCAGAGCATGCTTGATTCTAGGATAGTTGGGTTAGGCAGTCCACCACACACACACACACGCAGCCAGCTGATTAGGTCTCACGGTGAGGTTTGATTGCTTAGTCTAGGGTTGTTTTGTTTGTTTATGTTAGTTGTTTTGTACTAACATTGTCTGAATCCTTAGGCTGGAAAAAGCAAATCGGGAAAATCCCGAAAGAGTAAGAAAACAGCCGGTCAGTCTAGTCAAGTGGCCATGGACGGGACCAATCTATCCGGATTGCAAACCGATCCAGCCGCAGCTGACACTAGAGACGTGTTCCCAACTGATCAGGCTAATCTTACGGGGACGCAACAGGATGGTCAGGAACATCGGGAGAGTGATGAGGAAGTGGAATCCTCGAACGCTAACCGTGATGGTGACCAGCATGAGAGAGTGGCCGATGGAACGGCTAATGTGCCCGCAACACTGTCCAAAGAGGACTTGTTAGAGGCCATGAAGGTAATGGGGACTCAGGTTGCGGCTATGGCGCAACTGTTCACGCCACTAGTGAACTCCTCGGTTGGCCAGGCTACGCCTGTGGCTTCGACCACCCCCAACACCAATGGTCCAGTTGTGGAAACGGTTGAGGTGATCGAGATCGATCCACCGGAAAAGTCTGAGAAGAAGGTGGACTATCTGAGTCTGCTTCAACATTTATCCAGGTTGGGTACGAAGCATTTCTCCGGTAGCACCGACCCTATTGTGGCAGACGGTGGGGAGTAGCTGGTCCGAAACTTTCAATCAACTCGCTGTCCAGTGGATTACAGACGCGACATTGCGGTTCACTTCCTGGAAGGGGACGCGCATAACTGGTGGCTTGCAGTAGACAAGCGCACCAATGGGAGTCTGGAAAGTTTTGCGGACTTTGAAGTTGAATTCAACCGCAAATACTTCCCTGCTGAGGCTTGGGATCGTCTGGAAGCTCAGTTTCTAGATTTGGCCCAAGGCCGCAGGACCGTACGAGAGTACGAAGAAGAGTTCAACCGGCTCAGACGGTTTGTTGGAAGAGAGCTGGAGGACGAGGCAGTCCAGGTCCGTAGGTTGATCCGAGGCCTAAGGCCCGAACTGAAGACCCATTGCTCGATCCGCACTTTCAACACCGTCGGAGAACTGGTGGAACGGGTGGCTTTTCTAGAGTCTAACTTGGCTTAAGAAGCTAAGCTTAAGGCTAAGTCACAGTCTGGCCCGTCGGGCAAAACAAATGATAAAAAGAGGAAGTGGGACCAGGTGGACGGAGGTAAGACCTCTGGTGGCCGACCTACATGTCCCAAGTGTGGAAAGAATCATCCCGGTGAGTGCTGGAAGGCCATGGGGGCTTGTGTGCGATGTGGCAGCATGGATCACACGATCCAAAACTGCACTCGACCAAACCGATTCTCAGACCAGTCTAGTGGCAGCGGCTCCGTGACTTGCTTCCTATGTGGCAAGACTGGACACTACAAGTCGGACTGTCCTAAGCTACAAGGAGGACAAGGGAAGGGCCGTGGAGACACAGGCAAGTCGACCCAGAGTAGGCCGACCACAACAACAAGGGTGTATGAGCTGTCCCGGGACGACGGCGCTTCTGGATCGTTTGATTCGATCTCTGGTAATTCCTAAATTTTTCTTTTTACATTCAAGTGGAAAATTCTTGGTATGGAACCTAGAATGTCTAGGGGATTCTGATGAGGATCTCTGTTAGGAACCCTCATGATTGGTGGTGTGGAAACCCACGTACTTTTCGACACAGGGGCTACACACAGTTTTGTGACTCCGGGACTGGTCGGAAAGGGTCTGTTCTGTCTGGACTCTGGAGATAATTTTGGGATAGTGAGGGCGGCCGGAGGGCAAGCCATGAACTCACTAGGTCTCATGTCAAATATCCCAGTGTCAATGCAGGGAAAGGTATTCCCTGTGGATTTGGTCTGTGTCCACCTAAAGAATCACGAAGTGATCCTAGGTATGGACTGGTTGGGAAAGTATCGGGCCACTCTCGATTGCCATAGAGGTCGTGTGCAATTGGAGACTGGGCTTCGACCGATCCAGTACCAATGTCTGTGTCCGGCTCAAGAGAAAGTAGTGGTTTCAGCAGTTCGAGCGATTCGGATGTTGGAAAGGGTTGTCAGTCCTTTTTGGCTACAATTACAACTACAGAGCCGGGCAGTTCTATCTGTCTGAAAGACCTTTCAGAGGATTCGTTGGTGTCGAAGTTCCCAGATGTGTTCCAGGTACCTCAGGTGTCCCCCCTGATAGGTCGGATCCATTTACGATTGAACTAGAGCCAGGGACAGCTCCGCTGTCCAGGAGTCCGTCCCGGATGGCTCCGGCCGAGATGGCCGAGCTAAAGAAGCAATTGGAAGAATTGCTTGACAAGGGGTTCATACGGCCAAGTAGCTCCCCTTGGGGTGCACCAGTCCTCTTTGTGAAAAATAAGGATGGTAGCATGCGTCTGTGCATCGACTATCGAGGGTTGAACAGGGTCACTGTGAAGAACAAGTACCCGTTGCCCAGGATAGACGAGCTGTTGGATCAACTCAAAGGAGCCAAGTGGTTTTCCAAGATTGATTTGGCTTCAGGGTATCATCAGATCCCTATAGAGCCAAATGATATTAGGAAGACGGCATTTAGGACCAGGTACGGTCATTACGAGTTCGTAGTGATGCCGCTCGGTCTGACCAATGCACCTGCCGCCTTCATGAAAATGATGAACAGCGTGTTCCGAGATTTCTTGGATGAATTCGTGATCATCTTCATTGATGATATCCTAATTTATTCCAAGGATGAGGAATCTCATAGGAAACACTTGAGAGCCGTGCTGGAACGATTACGAGAACACAAACTCTATGCTAAACTCATTAAATGTAGCTTTTGGCAGAAGAGTATTGGGTTCCTCGGCCATATTGTTTCCGATCAGGGCATCTCGGTGGATCCAGAGAAGATCAGGGCAATCAAGGATTGGCCCCGACCACGCAGTGCTACGAAAGTCAGAAGCTTCTTAGGGCTGGCAGGTTACTATAGAAAGTTTGTGAAAGGATTCGCAAGCTTGGCTCAGCCTATGGCGCGGTTGACTGGGAAGGACGTTAAGTTCACATGGGCTGAAGAGTGTGAGGAATGTTTCTCCGCACTTAAGAACATGCTGACTAGCGCACCCGTCCTAGTGCTTCCGGAGGCCGATCAACCATATGTGGTCTATACGGACGCGTCCATCACTAGGCTAGGTTGCGTATTGACCCAGCATGGGAAGGTCATTGCCTATGCGTCCAGGCAGTTGAGGAAACATGAGGGAAACTACCCCACCCATGATCTCGATATGGCTGCGATAGTATTCGCCTTAAAGATTTGGCGATCATACTTGTATGGCGCCAAAGTTCAGATACTTACGGGCCATAAGAGTCTTAAGTATATATTCACCCAGCCTGAGTTAAACTTAAGGCAGAGGAGGTGGATGGAATTCGTAGCTGACTACGATTTGGACATCACCTACTATCCGGGAAAGGCTAATCTGGTAGTAGACGCTTTGAGCCGGAAGAGGGCTGATGTATCGGCCGAACGGGAGGCGGACGACCTGGACGGTATAGTCCGTGCTCTGCGGCTGAATGTGCTGACTACGGCAACCGAAGCTTTGGGGTTGGAGGCGGTTAACCAAGCCGACCTGCTTACTCGAATCCGGTTGGCTCAAGGTCAGGACGAGAACCTGAATAAGGTTGCTCAGAATGATAGGACGGAGTACCAGATTGCAAAGGATGGTACCATCCTAGTAAACGGTCGGATCAGTGTTCCTAATGATAGGAGTCTAAAGGAAGAGATTATGAGGGAGGCTCATAAGTCCAGATTCTCGGTTCATCCTGGTGCGACCAAGATGTTCCAGAACCTTAAGAAATTATATCATTGGATCCGTATGAAGGCAGATGTAGCGGAATGGGTGGCCAAGTGTTCCACTTGCCAACTCATCAAAGCAGAACATCAGGTGCCTAGTGGGTTATTACAAAGCTTGCCTATTCCGGAATGGAAATGGGATCACATCACAATGGACTTTGTGACCGGGTTCCCTACCACAAGGAATAAGAAAGATGCGGTTTGTGTTGTGGTTGATCGACTAACCAAATCAGCACACTTCCTGGCTATCAAGAAGTCGGATGGGGTAGATCGGATTGTACGTAAGTACATTGATGAGATCGTCCGACTACATGGTGTGCCGGCAAGCATAGTCTCAGATAGGGATCAAGGTTCACATCTTACTTCTGGAAGGCTTTCCAAAAGGCCTTAGGAACAAGAGTGAGCATGAGTACGGCCTATCACCCACAGACGGATGGACAGTCTGAACGTACGATCCAGACATTGGAAGATATGTTGCGAGCATGTGTTCTAGACTGGGGTGATTCCTGGGAGAAACACCTACCTCTGGTAGAATTTTCTTACAACCATAGTTTCCATAGTAGTATTGGCATGTCGCCATACGAAGCTCTGTATGGGCGTCCATGCAGGACACCCTTATGCTGGACCCAAGTTGGGGAACGCAGCATAATTGGTCCGGAGATTGTCGAAGAGACAACCGAAAAGATCAAGTTCTTGAGGGACAAGATGAGACAGGCACAAGATCGCCAAAAGAACTATGCAGATCGAAGAAGGAAAGATCTCGAGTTTCAAGTAGGTGACTTGGTGTATCTCAAAATGATTACCTTCAAAGGACGAGTCCGAATTTCCGGGAGACGGAAGTTAGACCCGAGATACTTGGGGCCGTTCAAGGTCATTGAAAGAGTTGGGATGGTGGCCTACAAGTTGGACTTACCGGCCAAGATGGACGCATTTCATAATGTGTTCCACGTCTCCCAACTTCGGAAATGTTTGACGGACCAAGACATCGCTCTTCCTGCCATTCCAGACGATCTTGGTAAGAACCTAACCTTGGAAACGAGGCCAGTTCGAATCATAGATAGGATGGAAAAAGCAACAAGGAAGAAGACGGTCCAGATGGTCAAGGTCGTCTGGGACTGTAATGGTCAGGATATAATCACTTGGGAGACCGAAGCTAGAATGAAAGCAGAGTACCGAGAGTGGTTGGATCCGTTTGTTTCCGAGGAAACATTCGATTCGGATTCGAGGACGAATCCATCCCAAGGGGGGGAGACTTGTCACGCCCCCAATCCTGAATAGGATTGTTGGGACGGCCATGGTTCGAGTAAACCTACAAGCCAGTCTTAAGACATCAAGGCAAGCGTTTCATGGTCGAGAAAGAAGGTTAAGGATATAAGGAAACTTAGACTTAACCTTATACAAGCTAAGAGACAGCTAGGACGAGTAAGACGGTAGCTAGGACGAAGTGGACGAGTAGCTCGGCCAGCTCAAGGAAGCTAGGTTCAGTTCACTCCAGCTCAGTCCCTACTAAGTCAGCTCCACTAGCTGGACTACTAGCTCACTCAGCTGAGGCAGCTGAGAGTCAGCTCATCTCAGCTAGACGGACTGTCTGGGCTTTAGGCCGATGGTCCGGGTCCGGGTCAGTGGCGGGCTGTGAGGTCCGGCCATGAGGCCATGGGCTGTTGGGTCCTTGGGCAAGGCCGTGGGCTGTGTCCAGGAGGCCTGGGGCGTGGGTTGGGCTTGTGCCGACCCCAAACCCAATCAGAAAGGGCGAAGGGATGCAAGTGGCCGAAAGGGGGCAACTCTTGGCCGATGGTGCCCATTCGCTAGCAAGTCGTGCCTGTTCGTGGGGCAAGACTTACCCCCTCGTTTTCTATAAATATGGGGGCTCTCTGGTCGATTTCATTATCCAATTCCAGAGTAAAATACTCAGAGAAAAACGTAGAGAGAAAGAAAGAGAGAAAGAGAGAGTTCCGGCCAAGAGAAAGGCCGATTGTGGTGGTGTTGTGTTCCGGCGATTCTGATCGTTTTAGAACTAACTCCGGTCAAGAATGGGAGATCAAGACAAGGAGAAGAGCTTGGAGAATCCAGACGTGGTTCACAAGGTATGTGATGGGCCGTGGCTCCATCAGACCGAATGGACGGTCCATGCGACCGCACCGCGGCTTTGCTCGGTTCCTAAGTCCCATCCGGCTCTCCTTATCTATTTCAATTCGTTTCTCTTCTCTTCTCTCTAGTTAAACACGAAAGGTTATGTTGGTTGAGTCCAAGGGACACGTCCCTAGGCTTTGGCTGAACATAACCAGACCGCTAGCCTAGACACGGGTCGGTTAGACGGATGATCCAATCGCACCAAGACTGGGCGGTTAGGACAAACGGTTGGGAATGACCCAAAGGGCACGAGTTGTCAAGAGTCATAAGTGTCCAAAGGTTGTGAGTTGCCAAAGGGTGTCAGGGACCAAAAGGTACGAGTTACCAAAGGTTGCGAACATCAAAAGGTACGAGGACCAAGAGGCACGATTGGCCAAAGGGTGCATGTTCCAAACGGTGTCTTTCGGGACAGGTTAGGACCGATCCTTATGGATCAGCCTATGGCTTGTCTAGTTAAGACAAGGTCACAGTTTGCCTAAGCCAAGGTAGAGTCGCAAGGTCTGACCGGTTGCTAAGCCTTCCGGATTAGGCTTGAGGCTTACTAGGCCGATTGGATCCAGGCCTAAGGCCGGATCAGGTAAGGGAGTCCGTTGGGCAATTAAGCCGGACTCCATTGGCCGGTCGCACCTAGATTCTATCCGGATAGACGGATTGGTCTTTGGGAACGATCCGGATCTGTTCGTGTGTTCTGTTTATCTATTCTGGACTATCTATCTGATTCTAAGTCAAGGGGTGGTTGGTTGAATGACTTAGGATTATCTAAGTTCTAGGAACCAAGCCAAGCATTGTAGAATCAATCCGTTCTATTCTCGGTTATGATTAATGCTTATCTGGTTGTGGTTTCAGGAACTAAGGATGGTTCTGGTCAAGCCAAGGAGCCGTGAAGGCTCGGTCAGTGAGAGGCTGTGTTACGTGTGGTTAGATGATGCTAGGGATGAACTAGTGATTGTCTATGAGACTGTTAAGAAGTTGTGTATTGAATCTCATATTTCTAAGTAATACAAAGTTTATACATTGTTATTCGGCTGTGCAATCTGTTCCTTTGTTTATGAACCTCATATTCGAATATGACTTAGTAACTAATAGACTTAAAAATGGATCAAACAAGCAGAGAAATTAATAAGTAAGCCTGCGGACTCCATCAAGTCGAGAGGCCAGGGTTCGGGTCTTACAGGCCAGCGTGCTGAGTCCAAGGACCAGTGTGCTGATATGTGTACTGATGGACAGCCACAGACGTCCTGTGTGTGCTGACGGACACACACGGATACACATGGACACACACGGACAGCCACAGACATCCTGTGTGTGCTGACGGACAGCTACGAACGGCCACGGACGTCCTGTGTGTGCTGGTGGACAACCACGGATATCATGTGTGTACTGAACAGACAGCCCACGTGGGCCAAAATCACCCAAACAGTCCACGGGAAGGGCCAGCATGCTGAGTCCAAGGACCAACGTGCTGATATGTGTCCTGATTGACAGCCACTGACGTCTTATGTGTGCTGACACACAGCCACGGACATCCACGGACGTCCTGTGTGTGCTGGTGGACACCCACGGACGTCATGTGTGTACTGAACAGACAGCCCACGTGGGCCAAATTCACCCAAACAGTCCATTGGAAGGGCCAGCGTGCTGAGTCCAAGGACCAACGTGCTGCTACGTCCTGTGTGTGCAGACGAACACACACGGACACACACACGGACAGCCACAGACGTCCTGTGTGTGCTGACGGAATGCCACAGACGTCTTGTGGGTGCTGGCAGACACCCGCGGACATCCTGTGTGTACTGAACAGACAGCCCACGTGGGCCAAAATCACCCGAACAGTCCACGGGAAGGGTCAGCGTGCTGAGGCCAAGGACCAACGTGCTGATATGTGTACTGATGGACAGCCACAGACGTCATGTGTGTGCTGACGGACACACACGAATACACACGGACAGCCATAGACGTCCTGTGTGTGCTGACGGATACACTCGGATGTCCTGTGTGTGCTGACGGACACCCACGGACGTCCTGTGTGTACTGAACAGACAGCCCACGTGGGCCAAATTCACCCGAACAGTCCAAGGGAAGGGCCAGCGTGCTGAGTCCAAGGACCAGCGTGCTGATATGTGTACAGATGGACATCCACGGATGACCTGTGTCTGCTGACGGACAAACACGGACACACACGGACAGCCACATACGTCATGTGTGTGCTGACAGACAGCCACGGACGTCCTGTGTGTGCTGGCCGACACCCACGGACGTCCTGTGTGTACTGAACAGACAGCCCACGTGGGCCAAAATCACCCAAACAGTCCACGGGAAGGGCCAGCATGCTGAGTTCAAGGACCAGCATGCTGATATGTGTACTGATGGACAGCCATAGACGTCCTTTGTGTACTGACGGAAACACACAGACACACACGGAAACATACAGACGTCCTGTGTGTGCTGACAGACACACACTGACGTCCTGTCTGTGCTGACGGACAGCCACGAACGTCATGTGTGTGCTGGCAGACACCCACAGACAAACACAGACACACATGGACAGCCACGAACGTCCTGTGTGTGCTGACGGACAGCCACGAACAGCCACGGACGTCATGTGTGTACTGGCGGACACCCACGGACGTCCTGTGTGTACTGAACAGACAGCCCACGTGGGCCAAAATCACACAAACAATCCACTGGAAGGGCCAGCGTGCTGAGTCCAAGGACTAACGTGGTGATATGTGTATTGATGGACCTATGCTTAGGACGGTTCGGGGGTGTTACAGGAAGGGCCAGCGTGCTGAGTCCAAGGACCAACGTGCTGATATGTGTACTGATGGACAGCCACGGACGTCCTGTGTGTGCTGACGGACACAGACGAACACACACGGACAGCCATAGACGTCCTGTGTGTGCTGGCAGACACCCACAGATGTCCTGTGTGTACTGAACAGACAGCCCACGTGGGCCCAAATCACCCGAACAGTCCATGGGAAGGGTATCATGCTGAGTCCAAGGACCAACGTGCTGATATGTGTACTGATGGATAGCCACAGACGTCCTGTGTGTGCAGACGGACACACACGGACACACACACAGACAGCCACGGACGTCCTGTGTGTGCTGATGGAAAGCCACAGACGTCCTGTGTGTGCTGGCGGACACCCACGTACGTCCTGTGTGTACTGAACAGACAGCCCACGTGGGCCAAAAGCACCCAAACAGTCCACGGGAAGGGCCAGCATGCTGAGTCCAAGGACCAGCGTGCTGATATGTGTACTGATGGACAGCCACAGACGTCATGTGTGTGCTGACGGACACACACGGACACAGATGGACACACACGGACAGCCACAGACATCCTGTGTGTGCTGACGGACAGCCACGAACAGCCACGGACGTCCTGTGTGTGCTGGCGGACAACCACGGATATCATGTGTGTACTGAACAGACAGCCCACGTGGGCGAAAATCACCCAAAAATTCCATGGGAAGGGCCAGCATGCTGAGTCCAAGGACCAACGTGCTGATATGTGTCCTGATTGACAGCCACTGACGTCCTATGTGTGCTGACACACAGCCACGGACAGCCACGGACGTCCTGTGTGTGCTGGCCGACACCCACGGACGTCCTGTGTGTACTGAACAGACAGCCCACGTGGGCCAAAATCACCCAAACAGTCCACAGGAAGGGCCAGCATGCTGATTTCAAGGACCAGCATGCTGATATGTGTACTGATGGACAGCCATAGACGTCCTTTGTGTACTGACGGAAACACACGGACACACACGGAAACATACAGACGTCCTGTGTGTGCTGACAGACACACACTGACGTCCTGTCTGTGCTGACGGACAGCCACGAACGTCATGTGTGTGCTGGCAGACACCCACAGACAAACAAAGACACACATGGACAGCCACGGACGTCCTGTGTGTGCTGACGGACAGCCACGAACAGCCACGGATGTCATGTGTGTACTGGCGGACACCCACGGACGTCCTGTGTGTACTGAACAGACAGCCCACGTGGGCCAAAATCACACAAACAATCCACGGGAAGGGCCAGCGTGCTGAGTCCAAGGACTAACGTGGTGATATGTGTATTGATGGACCTATGCTTAGGACGGTTCGGGGGTGTTACAGGAAGGGCCAGCGTGCTGTGTCCAAGGACCAACGTGCTGATATGTGTACTGATGGACAGCCACGGACGTCCTGTGTGTGCTGACGAACACAGACGAACACACACGGACAGCCATAGACGTCCTGTGTGTGCTGGCAGACACCCACAGATGTCCTGTGTGTACTGAACAGACAGCCCATGTGGGCCCAAATCACCCGAACAGTCCATGGGAAGGGTATCATGCTGAGTCCAAGGACCAACGTGCTGATATGTGTACTGATGGATAGCCACAGACGTCCTGTGTGTGCAGACGGACACACACGGACACACAAACAGACAGCCACGGACGTCCTGTGTGTGCTGATGGAAAGCCACAGACGTCCTGTGTGTGCTGGCGGACACCCACGTACGTCCTGTGTGTACTGAACAGACAGCCCACGTGGGCCAAAAGCACCCAAACAGTCCACGGGAAGGGCCAGCAAGCTGAGTCCAAGGACCAGCGTGCTGATATGTGTACTGATGGACAGCCACAGACGTCCTGTGTGTGCTGGTGGACACACACGGACAGCCACAGACATCCTGTGTGTGCTGACGGACAGCCACGAACAGCCACGGACGTCCTGTGTGTGCTGGCGGACAACCACGGATATCATGTGTGTACTGAACCGACAGCCCACGTGGGCCAAAATCACCCAAACAGTCCACGGGAAGGGCCAGCATGCTGAGTCCAAGGACCAACGTGCTGATATGTGTCCTGATTGACAGCCACTGACGTCCTATGTGTGCTGACACACAGCCACGGACAGCCACGGACGTCCTGTGTGTGCTGGCCGACACCCACAGACGTCCTGTGTGTACTGAACAGACAGCCCACGTGGGCCAAAATCACCCAAACAGTCCACGGGAAGGGCCAGCATGCTGAGTTCAAGGACCAGCATGCTGATATGTGTACTGATGGACAGCCATAGGCGTCCTTTGTGTACTGACGGAAACACACGGACACACACGGAAACATACAGACGTCCTGTGTGTGCTGACAGACACACACTGACGTCCTGTCTGTGCTGACGGACAGCCACGAACGTCATGTGTGTGCTGGCAGACACCCACAGACAAACACAGACACACATGGACAGCCACGGACGTCCTGTGTGTGCTGACGGACAGCCACGAACAGCCACGGACGTCATGTGTGTACTGGCGGACACCCACAGACGTCCTGTGTGTAGTGAACAGACAGCCCACGTGGGCCAAAATCACACAAACAATCCACGGGAAGGGCCAGCGTGCTGAGTCCAAGGACTAACGTGGTGATATGTGTATTGATGGACCTATGCTTAGGACGGTTCGGGGGTGTTACAGGAAGGGCCAGCGTGCTGTGTCCAAGGACCAACGTGCTGATATGTGTACTGATGGACAGCCACGGACGTCCTGTGTGTGCTGACGGACACAGACGAACACACACGGACAGCCATAGACGTCCTGTGTGTGCTGGCAGACACCCACAGATGTCCTGTGTGTACTGAACAGACAGCCCATGTGGGCCCAAATCACCCGAACAGTCCATGGGAAGGGTATCATGCTGAGTCCAAGGACCAACGTGCTGATATGTGTACTGATGGATAGCCACAGACGTCCTGTGTGTGCAGACGGACACACACGGACACACACACAGACAGCCACGGACGTCCTGTGTGTGCTGATGGAAAGCCACAGACGGCCTGTGTGTGCTGGCGGACACCCACGTACGTCCTGTGTGTACTGAACAGATAGCCCACGTGGGCCAAAAGCACCCAAACAGTCCACGGGAAGGGCCAGCATGCTGAGTCCAAGGACCAGCGTGCTGATATGTGTACTGATGGACAGCCACAGACGTCCTGTGTGTGCTGGCGGACACACACGGACACAGATGGACACACACGGACAGCCACAGACATCCTGTGTGTGCTGACGGACAGCCACGAACAGCCACGAACGTCCTGTGTGTGCTGGCGGACAACCACGGATATCATGTGTGTACTGAACAGACAGCCCACGTGGGCCAAAATCACCCAAACAGTCCACGGGAAGGGCCAGCATGCTGAGTCCAAGGACCAACGTGCTGATATGTGTCCTGATTGACAGCCACTGACGTCCTATGTGTGCTGACACACAGCCACAGACATCCACGGACGTCCTGTGTGTGCTGGCGGACACCCACGGACGTCATGTGTGTACTGAACAGACAGCCCACGTGGGCCAAATTCACCCAAACAGTCCCTTGGAAGGGCCAGCGTGCTGAGTCCAAGGACCAACGTGCTGCTATGTGTACTGATGGACAGCCACAGACGTCCTGTGTGTGCAGACAAACACACACGGACACACACACGGACAGCCACAGACGTCCTGTGTGTGCTGACGGAATGCCACGGACGTCTTGTGGGTGCTGGTAGACACCCGCGGACATCCTGTGTGTACTGAACAGACAGCCCACGTGGGCCAAAATCACCCGAACAGTCCACGGGAAGGGTCAGCGTGTTGAGGCCAAGGACCAACATGCTGATATGTGTACTGATGGACAGCCACAGACGTCATGTGTGTGCTGACGGACACACACGAATACACACGGACAGCCATAGACGTCCTTTGTGTGCTGACGGACAAACACGGATGTCCTGTGTGTGCTGAAGGACACCCACAGACGTCCTGTGTGTACTGAACAGACAGCCCACGTGGGCCAAATTCACCCGAACAGTCCAAGGGAAGGGCCAGCGTGCTGAGTCCAAGGACCAGCGTGCTGATATGTGTACTGATGGACATCCGAGGACGTCCTGTGTCTGCTGACGGACAAACACGGACACACATGGACAGCCACGGACGTCCTGTGTGTACTGAACAGACAGCCCACGTGGGCCAAAATCACCCAAACAGTCCACGGGAAGGGCCAGCATGCTGAGTTCAAGGACCAGCATGCTGATATGTGTACTGATGGACAGCCATAGACGTCCTTTGTGTACTGTCGGAAACACACGGACACACACGGAAACATACAGACGTCCTGTGTGTGCTGACGGACACACACGGACGTC
Source organism: Brassica rapa (assembly GCF_000309985.2). NCBI lineage: Eukaryota > Viridiplantae > Streptophyta > Magnoliopsida > Brassicales > Brassicaceae > Brassica > Brassica rapa. The sequence continues at coordinate 14,648 of NW_022610049.1, forward strand.
CTGTCTGTGCTGACGGACAGCCACGGACGTCATGTGTGTGCTCGGAGACACCCACAGACACACACAGACACACATGGACAGCCACGGACGTCCTGTGTGTGCTGACGGACAGCCACGAACAGCCACGGACGTCATGTGTGTACTGGCGGACACCCACGGACGTCCTGTGTGTACTGAACAGACAGCCCACGTGGGCCAAAATCACGGAAACAATCCACGGGAAGGGCCAGCGTGCTGAGTCCAAGGACCAACGTGCTGATATGTGTACTGATAGACCTATGCTTAGGACGGGTTCGGGGGTGTTACAGTAAGGGCCAGCGGGCTGAGTCCAAGGACCAACGTGCTGATATGTGTACTGATGGACAGCCACGGACGTCCTGTGTGTGCTGACGGACACAGACGAACACACACGGACAGCCATAGACGTCCTGTGTGTGCTGGCGGACACCCACGGATGTCCTGTGTGTACTGAACAGACAGCCCACGTGGGCCCAAATCACCCGAACAGTCCATGGGAAGGGTATCATGTTGAGTCCAAGGACCAACGTGCTGATATGTGTACTGATGGATAGCCACAGACGTCCTGTGTGTGCAGACGGACACACACGGACACACACACAGACAGCCACGGATGTCATGTGTGTGCTGATGGAAAGCCACATACGTCCTGTGTGTGCTGGCGGACACCCACGTACATCCTGTGTGTACTGAACAGACAGCCCACGTGGGCCAAAAGCACCCAAACAGTCCACGGGAAGGGCCAGCGTGCTGAGTCCAACGACCAGCGTGCTGATATGTGTACTGATGGACAGCCACAGACGTCCTGTGTGTGCTGACGGACACACACGGACACACATGGACACACACGGACAGCCACAGATGTCTTGTGTGTGCTGACGGACTGCCACGAATAGCCACAGACGTCCTGTGTGTGCTGGCGGACAACCACGGATATCATGTGTGTACTGAACAGACAGCCCACGTGGGCCAAAATCACCCAAACAGTCCACGGGAAGGGCCAGCATGCTGAGTCCAAGGACCAACGTGCTGATATGTGTCCTGATGGACAGCCACTGACGTCCTATGTGTGCTGACAGACAGCCACGGACATCCACGGACGTCCTGTGTGTGCTGGCTGACACCCACGGACGTCATGTGTGTACTGAACAGACAGCCCACATGGGCCAAATTCACCCAAACAGTCCATGGGAAGGGCCAGCGTGCTGAGTCCAGGGACCAGCGTGCTGATATGTGTAGTGATGGACAGCCACGGACGTCATGTGTGTGCTGCGGACACACACAGACACACACGGACTGCCACGGACGTCCTGTGTGTGCTGACGGACAGCCACGGACAGCCACGGATGTCATGTGTGTGCTGGCGGACACCCACGGACGTCCTGTGTGTACTGAACAGACAGACCACGAGGGCCAAAATCACCCAAAAAGTCCACGGGAACGGTCAGCGTGCTGAGTCCAAGGACGATTGTGCTGATATGTGCACTGATGGACAGCCACTGACGTCCTATGTCTGCTGACGGACAGCCACGGACGTCCTGTGTGTGCTGACGGACACACACGGACACACGTGGACAGCCACGGACAGCCACGAACGTCCTATGTGTGCTGGCGGACACCTACGGACGTCCTGTGTGTACTGAACAGACAGCCCACGTGGGCCAAAATCACCCAAACAGTCCACGGGAAGGGCCAGCGTGCTGAGTCCAAGGACCAGCGTGCTGATATGTGTACTGATGGACAGCCACAGACGTTCTGTGTGTGCTGACGGACAGCCACGGACGTCCTGTGTGTGGTGACGGACACACACGGATGTCGTGTGTGTACTGAACAGACAGCCCACGTGGGCCAAAATCACCCGAACAGTCCACGGGAAGGCCAGCGTGCTGAGTCCAAGGACCAGCGTGCTGATATGTGTACTGATGGACAGCCACGGACGTCATGTGTGTGCTGACGGACACACACGGACACACACGGACAGCCACAGATGTCCTGTGTGTGCTAACAGACAGCCACAAACGTCCTGTGTGTGCTGGCAGACACGTTGGCCCAGAAAATTAATATTTTTGAAGAAAGTTTTCTGAAAGGAAACATCAAAAATATGTCAATAAAGAGTTTAGGATGTCAAGTGTTGATCAAAAGTTGCTGTAGAAATCCGTTTAGACCACGAAACACCAAACTTTGTAGCATGCAAAAGACACGGTTAGAAGCAAAAGAACATCATGAAAATTTACCAGAACACGGTTGGAAGCAAAAGAACCATTCTTATGAAGCATTGAACAAATCAGATTCAAATTTGAAGTTTTTTTTTTTCATTAAAAATACTCCCGGAACACAACCAATGTCTACTGGTGACTGACTGAAAAAAGTGTTTTGTCTATATAAGGGGTAGGCACTCTTCTGAGTACCCTCAGTACCCGAACGGGTATGTAGTGTTGGACTACTCCGTCCAACACTATTGATGGCTGGGTTGAGGTCCTTGGCGGGATTGTCTCCGGTGAATTATCTAGTAACTTTTCCGGTGAATTTTCCGGCGGACCGTTTGTGTGGTCCTGGCCTAGTTTCGCGCTTGTGTGGTCCTGGCCTGGTTTTCGCGCTTGTGTGGTCCTGGCCTGGTTTCATCCGTCATCCAGTTGCTCTTTTGATTACATCTCAAGAGTGGTTGGAAATATTGATGTTAGCGGGACAAATGAACATTCGGCGTATGAGTGGTGATTGGATAGCTAGTGTTTGTAGGCTCTGTGCTCGCGCACCCAACTACAGACCAACTATACTCCTCAGCTTCTTCACTAGCATAGTTTTATGCATGTTGAACTGATCCGGGGCCTGTGTTGCGTACCTATCTGGAAGGAAATGTTAAGCTTTGCTTAAAATGTTGTTTGCAGCATCTCCTTTAGTGGGGAAGTCGTGAACACATAAGCCGGCACTTGTAATCCTTGCGTCTTTGCATAATTTATGCATTGTTCGCAAAGGTGAATAAGCTGTTTGTTGAGATCTCGGTTGCGGAAATATTATTGCGGTGACACGAAGAAATTATGTCCCGCTAAGCACGTTTGTCTCCAGACAAAAGATGACGGTCAAGTCTGCGTCTGTTCCCACTTTCCATGTGTTTGCGGGAATATGACGTCGTCTTGCCCTGATTTATGAATGCTACCTGGTTGATCCTGCCAGTAGTCATATGCTTGTCTCAAAAATTAAGCCATGCATGTGTAAGTATGAACGAATTCAGACTGTGAAACTACGAATGGCTCATTAAATCATTTATAGTTTGTTTGATAGTAACTACTACTCGAATAACCATAGTAATTCTAGAGCTAATACGTGCAACAAACCGCGACTTCTGGAAGGGATGCATTTATTAGATAAAAGGTCGACGCGGGCTTTGCCCGTTGCTCTGATGATTCATGATAACTCGACGGATCGCATGGCCTTAGTGCTGGTGACGCATCATTCAAATTTCTGCCATATCAACTTTCGATGGTAGGATAGTGGCCTACCATGGTGGTAACGGGTGACGGAGAATTATGGTTCAATTCCAGAGAGGGAGCCTGAGCAACGGCTACCACATCCAAGGATGGCAGCAGGCGCGCAAATTACCGAATCCTGACACAGGGAGGTAGTGACAATAAATAACAATATCGGGCTCTTTGAGTCTGGTAATTGGAATGAGTACAATCTAAATCCCAACAACCAAAGAACACCAACGCTCCTATCGGATATAACTCTAGGCTTTTCAACCTGACAAAGCAATACCCGATAGTTAGTTCGTCCGGACAAGGACTAATATCATATGGAACCCGTACTTAAAAAAAACATTCTTTATATATCAATCAAAAGCATCTTACAAAATTTGTTATAAATTAACCTCGAGGTTTTCGGTCAACAAATTTTATACATAAGATATATCAAAATGACTTTGCAAGGATAATAAAACTACCGCTGGCTAATGACGTTCCTTCCCATCCTAGAGTAAGGTCTCCCGTCTACTTGTTGCCTGCATCACAAATGAGTCATGAGTAACTAGTTTACTCAGTGAGCCTAGTCCCGCACCCCAACATATATTAATAATATCTCAAGCAGTCAACTCCATTTGTATGCAGTGGAAATATATTCCATAACTAATAAAAATACATATATAATTCTATCAGTCCATCGATGTGAATCTTATCTTAAACATCATCTCCACGACACCCGCCATTCACTCATACTTATAATATATATATATATACACTAAACCCAGAAACCACCAAGGCTAACCGAGCCTAGCGGGTAAATAAATATAACCATCATCTCTATTAGATATTCCAAGATAGAACATCCAACGCTGCATGCAGTTACATGGCCTCCAGGGTGCGACCCCATTATCGTGTCTTCATGACCTTGATCCATATCGCAGGACCAATTCATGGTAATGCGGGACTTTCGGGAGAGTGAGTATACAATAAGACTTCACATGATTCACATTTATTAATAGAATACTTATAGATTAGTACTTGAGAACAAGTACTACGGCTCGGGATAACCTCAAAGAATTATTCTTATTAATTCTTAAGTTTATAAACTAGATAAATACTTCATATATAAATATAGATCAATGTATAATATTTAATCAATCAACCATAATTACTCCTTAATTAATTCATGATTAATCCTTAATTAATCAATGATTATCCCTTAACTAATTCATGATTAATCCTTAATTAATCAACCATATTCAATATGCAATCATGCATACTCATTCATAATTCATTCATCATCTATCTAGACTCACCTTTAAATCCATGAGATTGGCTAAAGAAGACTAGACTCGAGCTCAAGCTAATCACACTTCACTTCTGGATCACTCTCGGTTCAGAACCATCACAAGGATCCGGCTGATCCGAATACTCTTGTTGGCCATCTGATCCGAACATAAGGTTCACTAGTCTGGTTCAAGAAGAAACTCAACTCAGTTCATAACATTTCAGTTCAGTTCTCTCATATCAGTTCGGTTCAAGACAGATTGATACCATGTTCAGCTCGGTTCAAGCTTTAACAATTTAACTCGATTCATATCAGCTTAGTTCATTCTCAGCTAACTCCGGTTCTAATCATTTCCCAACAGCTTAACTCGGTTATACTCAGACGACATCAGTTCAAGACAGTTTCAGACCATATACAGCTCGGCTCAGATCAGATCAGAACATACTCAGCTCAATTCAGTTCTAAACAAGATAAAATCAGTTCGGTTTACTTCCCATAATTCTTGTCAGTTCGTCTACTGTTTCTATGAGACTGATTAAATAATAAACCAACCAAGACTGAAGAGAACAAGACCTTAGACAACTGATCCTGACAGGTTAACCAACATACAGCAATTGGTTCTCATCAAAACATGGCTGAATCAAGAAGCTGAAGCTTACCGGTTTTACTCAACTAATTAAACTTGACTGGTTGTCTCTCTTCAAGCTAACCACGAATTAACCTGATAAACACCACAAGAATCCATGGTTGGATTTATTCAGAATTTATCTCCAGTGTAGGCAAACCAACAAAACTTCTCACATAAACTGATCCACAACCATCTTACCGATCAAAATCAAAGGCTGAAGAATATGGGTAATTCTAAACTCTTGGACACCAAACCTTCAGCTCTTAACCACACCAGAACACACTGGATAAAGTCACAGGATGGTGAGAAAGGTTTGTCCATGCTCAATTCTCTTCTCTGAATTTTGTTTCTGAATTTTTCAACTAGTTTTTCTCACAAATGTTTCTCACAAATTTTTCTCTCTTCTTTCTCTCTTTCTCGCTGAATTTTTCTCTGGATTTTCTTGCAGGTTATGAACGTCCAGAGGAGAGAAGATGGTGTTTATAACATAAGAAGTTGCTTCAGGTGATGGTTTACATAAACCAAAGCAAGTTGCTGTCCTTTCCCTCCTTTGAAGAATGATTATTTTGTTTTTATTAAACAAGCAACCAGCTTGTGACTTTCATGTGACTTTAGTGAAGCAAGCAAGCAGGTAGGTGCAGCTCATGTGACTGATTTACTGAGAAAGCAAGAAGAATAGCTGGTGAAGGTATTAGACTGGTCGGAATTTAGTTAAGAAACTTAACGACAATTTCATACAGTTTTCGACTAAAATTTCTCATCCTTCGAATCTCGTCTTGCTTTCAACTAAGCTTGCTTAGCTTAAAGAAAATTCGACCAACATTATTAACACTCTACCAGAACAATCAATGAGAGGCCTTTCGACCACAAGACAGTCCCATCGAGGTATTAATTCACCGGGTCGACTTTATTTTTAAATCTGATCGACCAACTCCAAACTGGTCGAGCGGAGTTGTTCTCGACCAAAAATTAACTGGCTCGTGAGGGTTATTACATTCTTCCCCCCCCTTAAAAGAATTCGTCCCCGAATTCTCAAAACATAGCTGTACAGACTTTTACTGAACACTGGAGTCTCTGCAAGAAGTTTAAGATAACCAACTCTGAACTTATCCTCATCTGCCCGTGTCAAAACAACTGATGGTTCCCCAAATACTTGAACTTTTACAAATTTTTCCTTTTCTCCAATCTTCTGATATGGTGCTCACCTATCCGCAAAGGACCTTTAGGATAGGCTAAATAGGGTTACAAGTTTTCTGGTCTCAACAGTTCTATCATACTGGGTCTGATATAAGATTACGCAAAATCGGCTCACCAATAGCATAACTAAAAGAAGTTCCGGTCAACAGATAACCATTTCAACTCGGAACAACTCGGTACATACTAAATAACAGATTTGCAGATTTCCCCAACTTTTCTAAAACAACTCTTTCTTTTCTGAGCAAACACTTTCACGATAACCAATTCTTCATCGCACATAACTTTCATATACTGCGGTCTACATACTTCCTTTGACATCGTTCAATCTCTGAATGCCATTACTTCTGAAACCTTTCTATCTGCTTTCCTCCAGTTCAATAACATGGAAATATGGAACGTCAAGTGATGTGCCATACGTGACGGTAACATCTTCAGTCTGGTCAATCTCAACTTTATTAACCGTGCAACAATCAAACAAGAACATGCACGATCAATCACGCTAACATGATTCAGACCAAGGGTGCCACTCTCAAATACACACACACAAACTTATTCCAGGAATGATTTCCCTTACAGTATTCTATACCCTTCTTATCTATCTGAGATACTCTTCAAAAACTTCTGAACGACTCAATCTCACTGAAGTTTCGCATATCCAAGTCTTGTTCTATTACTTTCTGATTTCCTTCTTCTGTCTAGTAACTGAGGAATCAACAAGTCCGCCTATACCAAACTTGATTTACCAACGACGTACTCTTGTATTATGACTTCACACTTTCTCTGTTAATACATCTTCTGATCTCTTAACAACTTGAGCATTCCCATATGCCTTATGGTTATACCTTTTTCCTTGCACTCTTCAATATTCCTTGGGATTTACTTCACATCTGCTTAATTTTAGGTTGAATTTGGGTTCCTTCTCCCACATCTCCACTTTATGAACTTGTACATGACACAGTCCTCATACTGTTCTTCGAAATTCTCTTCACCCAGTTCCTTCTATGAATTCCTTAGATTCTCATCCTTCAACTGAGTTCCTCAAATACGAATAAATAAGCCATCTTAATTTTCTACTTGCAATCTTGAAGGTTATCTATTCTCTCCAGACTGATATGAGCAAGGCTCCAACACTTAGTAGAATACGACTGCAGGCCAACGGCAACTGGTCTTCTCTCAAAGACTTCCTTCCTCAACAACATCCTAATTGAGCTCGATAACTAGATAGCCAATCTCACTCTAGATAGAAACAAACCGCTCTAATGGAAGTACTAAGGAATGGGGATGGGATACGAAGGCATACCATAACTCTAAATGGCAGCCAGTACTTCCACGAATAAGAACAGTGTATCTGAATTCACTAAAGTGAATCCTTCCTAAAACAATGACACTACCCGAGAACTACATCTATGTGTTGTTCCCGCATCAAACACAATATGGGCGGAAAGTTCCGTCCATAGGCAAGGTCTCATACGACACCTTGATCACTCCTTCACTAATTTATTTAATCATTCATAAATTTTTAAAATGCACACAACACGCAATGGGATAAGAAGCAAACCTGTGATTGGACCTTTTTAGAGGTTTTGATGGTCCAGGCAACTATAAAGTGTATGCTTTACCCAAATAGCCAAACACTTAGTTAGTGACTAATGGTAAGGAAAGCGAACAAGTTTAACAAGCGGTACCCTAGGTATAGGTAAAAAGATCAGGTAACATCATGGGCCATGGTAGGATAACCTCTGTACTCATTACTGGCACCACCGAAGCGCAAATAACGTAAGCGATCGAGGATTTTATATACTTGAACAATCATCACCTTACTCTCCTTTCTAGCCAAAACCAAAACAGCTCAGGGTCCTCGGTCTTGATCTGATGAAACGTCCAACAAAAATTATCTCCATCGACTTTCTTGATTCATTACTTGAAACTGACCTTCTATCTGAATAGGTTGATAGTTAAATAATCTGCATGACTTGGTAAACTTCTCCAGAAATAATAGCTTCTTTAACATTCACGTCATACTCTAACATCTCCTCGAAGCTTTGAGACTCCATGGTCTTTTATCTCCTCCAAAATCCTTGGCTAAGTTCCCAAAGATTTTCCATAAGATCTTTGGATTATTCTCCAAACCATAATCGATGAATGAAATTCACTCGTCACATATCTCGATGCTGAAATTGTTGTATATGATTAACTCGACCTGAACCTCCTGGCGGAAACATCCTACTGTACCAACTCCATAAACTAAATCTTCAATCGGTCCCATACCTTGTGTATAAAATACTACTTCGTGAACTCTTGAAATCTGTCCAAATCGATCTCATCTGAAGAAAAATATTTTTCTCAGAGTGTTTGCATCCCAAATCTGCGTCAAGACAAAGTATACCTTGAAACGGTTTAGTCCTTCCTCGGTATCTTATGGTCCCAACTTCTTCTTCTTTGCATCATAAGCTTCATGATGTCTCATTGCAAACAGAATGCTTCCGGTGCTCCATCATCTTGTAATACAATCAAACCATCTCTTCGTCCAATGCTAATCTTGAAACAAATACATAACAATTTGGTTTGTACGGCTCTGGTGCTTGTACGTCTTAGCATAAGCTTGACATTGATAACACAAGAGTCCAGAGATGTATTCGATGTATCGACTCTGTCCCATATATCTCTCTAATGAATTGGTATCCCCCACTAGAATTCAAAAGAATGATAGGAAGGCATGACGTTACTGACTCTAACAAGGCGGTAGTGAACCCCTACATGATGGTAGCAAA
>NW_022610050.1:5000-90099 GCF_000309985.2 Brassica rapa
CAGTCTGGGGACGTGTCCCTTGGACTGAACCAATACAACCCTTCGTGTATAATCAGAAAGAAGAGAAAGGGCCGGATAGAAACAAGAAGAGGAGAAGCGGTTAGGTCTAACAGACCGACCAGAGCCGCGGTGCAATCTCAAGGACCGTCAGTTCGGTCTGATGGGGCCATAGCCCATCACGTACCTTCTGAACCGTGTCAGGGTTCTCCATGCTCTTCTCCTGCTCTCGGTCTCCCATACTTGATTGGAGGTTGCTTCACAAACGATCAGATAGCTGGAAACCTAACAACCACACAAACGGCCTTGCTTTGGCCGGAAACTCTCTCTCTCTTTCTTTCTCTCTCTCTCTATGATTCCTCTGAGTTTTTTTACTATGGATTGGATGAATGAAATCGACAGAGAGGACCCCGTATTTATAGAAAACAAGGGGGTTAGTGTTGCCCTACGAACAGGCAAGACTGGCCAGTGGATGGGCACAATCGGCCAAGGGTTACACCCTCTCGGCCGCATGCGTCACTTCGCCAATACCGCATGGGTTTGGGTCGAACAGAGGCCCAAGGCCTTACCCAATCCCTCTGGACTTAGCCCACGGCCTTGTCCCAAGCCCCAATGGTCCATGGACTCATGGCCGGACCCCCATGGCCCACCACCGGCCCAGACCCGGACCATCAGACCGAAACCTGAACAGTCCGTCCAGCTGAGATGAGCTGACTCCCAGCTGCCTCAGCTGAGTGAGCGAGTAGTTCAGCTAGTGGAGCTGACTTAATAGTGGCCGAGCTGGAGTCAGCTTAACCTAACTCCGTTGAGCTGGTCGAGCTTCTTGTTCCATCCGTCTAGCTACCGTCTTACTCGTCCTAGCTGACTCTCGACTTGTATAAGGTTAAGTCTAAGTTTCCTTACGTCCTTAACCTTCTTATCTGGCCATGGAACGCTTGTCTTGATGTCCAAAGCCTGACTAGTACGTTTCCTCGAACCATGGCCGTCCCAATGATCCTATTCAGAATCCGGGATGTTACAAGTCTCCCCCACTAGCAATGAATTCGTCCTCGAATCTGAGTCATGTGTTTCACCCAACACAAAATGGTGGAACCATTTTGGAAACTTGGTCTCCGTCTCCCAAGTGGTCTCTTCTCGACCATTACAATCCAAAATGACCTTGACCATCTGGATTGTTTTCTTTCTCATTGCTTTTTCCATCCTATCTACGATCCGAACCGGCCTTGTTTCCAAAGTTAGGTTCGTACCTAGATCAGATGGTATTTCTGGTATTAAGACGTCCGATCCATCAAGCACTTCCAGAGTTGGGAGACATGGAATACGTCATGGAAGGCTTCCATCTCGGATGGTAAGTCCAACTTATATGCCACACTACCCACTCGTTCTATGACTCTGAACGGACCTTGGTATCTTGGATCTAATTTCCTTCTACGAGAAATCCGCACTCTACCTTTAATGGTAATCATTTTGAGATAGACCATATCACCCACTGCAAACTCCAGTTCTTTCCTTCATTTGTCAGCGTAATGTTATTGTCTGTCCTGTGCGGCCCTCATCTTTTCCCGCACGGACTTGATCTTCTCCGTGGTTTCCTCCACGATTTCGTGGCCTATCATGCTGCGCTCCCCCACTTGGGTGCAGCATAACAGTGTCCTGCATGGTCGTCAATACTGAGCTTCGTATGGCGACATGCCTATACTGGAGTGGAAGCTGTTATTGTAGGCGAACTCCACTAACGGCAAATGCCGTTCCCAAGAATCACCCCAATCGAGAACACATGCTCGAAGCATATCCTCCTGCGTCCGTATAGTTATTTTCGACTGCCCATCCGTTTGGGGATGATAAGCCGTACTCATGTTCACTCTTGTTCCTAAAGCTTTCTGAAAAGCTTGCCAGAAGTGAGAAGTGAACCTCGAATCTCTATCCGAAACTATACTTGAGGGTACTCCATGTAGCCTCACAATCTCGTCTATGTACTTACTCACATTCCGGTCGACTCCATCAGTCTTTTTGATGGCCAGGAAGTGGGCAGACTTGGTCAGTCGATCAACTATTACCCAGACAGCATAATTCCTATTCCTAGTCGTGGGAAATCCTGTCACAAAATCCATCGTGATGTGATCCCACTTCCATTCCGGAATAGGTAGGCTCTAAAGCAGTCCACTCAGAACTTGTTGTTCGGCCTTGACGAGTTGACACGTAGGACACTTGCCACCCATTCGACCACATCAACCTTCATGCGTATCCAATGATAGTATTGTCTGAGATTATGATACATCTTCAGACTTTTATGGTCCGTAAGTATCTGGACTTTGGCCCCATATAAATATGATCGCCAAAACTTTAAGGCGAATACTACCGCAGCCATATCAAGATCATGGGTGGGGTAGTTTCCCTCATGTTTCTTCAGCGGCCTTGACGCGTAGGCAATGACCTTCCCATGTTGAGTCAACACGCAACCGAGTCCAGTGATGGACGCATCCGTGTAGACTTCATAAGGTTGGTGTGCCTTCGAAAGAACCAGGACGGGCGCACTAGTCAGCATATCCTTAAGTGCGGAGAAACATCTCGTACACTCATCAGACCATGTAAACTTAACGTCTTTCCCAGTCAACCGTGTCATAGGTTGAGCCAAGCTTGCAAATCCCTGCACAAACTTTCTATAGTAACCTGCCAGCCCTAGGAAGCTTCTAACTTCTGTGGCACTGCGTGGTCGGGGCCAATCCTTGATTGCCCTGATCTTCTATGGATCCACTGTGACGCCCTGGTCAGAAACAATATGACCGAGGAACCCAATACTCTTTTGCCAAACACTGCACTTGCTGAGTTTAGCAAAAAGTTTGTGCTCTCGTAATCGTTCCAGCACGGCTCTCAAATGTTTCCGATGAGATTCCTCGTCCTTGGAGTAGATCAGGATATCATCAATGAAGATGATCACTGATTCATCCAAGAAGTCCTGGAACACGCTGTTCATCATTTTCATGAATGCAGCAGGTGCATTAGTCAGACCGAACGGCATCACTACGAACTCGTAATGGTCGTACCTGGTCCTGAATGCTGTCTTCCTAATGTCGTTTGGCTCTATAGGAATCTGATGATATCCCGAGGCCAAATCGATTTTAGAAAACCACTTAGCTCCTTTCAGCTGATCCAACAGCTCGTCTATCCTGGGTAACGGGTATTTGTTCTTCCCAGTTACCCTGTTCAACCCTCGATAGTCGATGCACAGACGCATGCTACCATCCTTCTTTTTCACAAAGAGGACTGGTGCACCCCAAGGGGAGCTACTTGTCCGTATGAACCCCTTGTCAAGCAATTCTTCCAATTGCTTCTTTAGCTCGGCCATCTCGGTCGGAGCCATTCGATACGGACTCTTGGACAGCGGATGTAATAACCCTCATGAGCAGATATAATTTTGGTCGAGAAAACTCTTTAAGATCAGTTTGAAGATTGATCGATCAGAATTTAAATAAAAATCGACCCGATAAATTAATGTCTCGACGGGACTGTCTTGTGGTCGAAAGACCTTCCTTGATAGTTTGGTCGAGTCTTATATATATTTTGGTCGAATTTTTATTAAGCTGAACGAGATTTTCCAAGAGCCAAAGGACAAGGAATATTTGGTCGAAATATTATTCAGAATTATCAACCAGCTTCCTTAATAATCTTGACCCGTCTAATGCCATAACCTCCTAAGCCAGCATGCTTGTTTACTTATCAAGTCACATGTCATGCACCTTCCTGCTTGCTTGCTTATGTAGTAATGGGCACATGCAAGTCACAAGCTGCTTGCTGTGCTTGCTCATTAATTCAGTCACATGATTGTCACCAGCTGCTTGCAGCTTTCTTCTTGGGAGGGAAAGGACAGCAGCTTGTTGTTTGGAAGTGCTGAAGTTGCTCTCCACATGTCCTTTCTCAGCCTTGCTTCGTGCTGAGTGAAACACTCACCTGAAGCAACTTCTTATGTTATAAAACACCACCTTCTCTCTTCTGGTCGTCCATAACCACAAGAAAATCAGAGAGAAACTTTCAGAAAAATCAGAGAGAGAGAAGAGAGAAAATATGAAAGAAAACCATAAGAAAAATTCAGAGAAAATTCTGAAGAGATATCTGAGAATGAACGACCCTTCCTAACCCTCTTGTGCCTTGATGTGTGGAAAAATTAATAGATTGTCTAGAAGATTCATGAGATCACTTCACAGCTTAGTAATCAAGTATTAAACCAGTAAGATTTTAAGTCAGTTTGATCAGATCAGTATTAAGGAAGCTTCATGTTTGATTAAGGCCTAAGCCATGTTCTGTTTCTTATCTTAAACCTACTGTGGAACCTTTATGCTGCTCAAGTCAGTGTGAGTGGAGATTGAAGGAGAGGATAAGTTGTGTTCATTGATCAGTTTAGTATAGCCGGTAAGCCTTACCTTCTTGCTCTTAGATAAGTTCTGAAAAGAACCGGTTATTGGTTGATGAATAACCTATCTGGATCAGTTTGATTAAGTCCTATGTGGATTGTTATTAGTCCAGTTCATGGTCAGCTAGCACCTAAATCATTTAGCTGAAACGATTTGTCTCTGAACCAGACTGAACTGATAGATGGATCAGATTATTGTTCTGAAACTTCTTAGCTATTGTTATAGTATGAACCAAACTTAGTCTGAACTAAACATGTTCTGAACTTCCCTTGGTAGCTGTCCTGAATCATGAACTGCGTGGTTGAATCAGTTTTATACAACCGGTCGATTGGAGTGTTTTGTCTTGCTCGGATCAGATGTAATGGAGAGTGGTTGGATCAGCCAGACATGTCCTGTTGATCTTTCCGAATCTGAAGTGTACCAGTAGTGGAATGTGATTAGCTTGAGCTCGTGTCTAGTCTACCATAGCCAATCTCAAGGACTAAAAGGTGAGTCTAGATAGACGGTTGATCAATACTGAATGTAGATGATTGATAGGCTTTGTCTCTTGATCAAATATTGAATTGGTGAGGTGTTTACTTAATGTAAACACTTATTAAATATTTATGAATGATCATAGAGGTTTATTCCAAACCTTAGTACTTGTTCTCAAGTACTAATGCATTTGTATAGTATTAAATATATAAGTATAAATCATGTGAAGTCTTATTGTATACTCACTCTCCCGAGAGTTCCCGCATTACCGTGAATTGTTCCTGCGATACGGAACAAGATCACGAAGACACGATGATGGGGTCGCACCCTGGAGACCGTGTAACTGCATGCAGCGTTAGATGTTCGATCTTGGAATATCTAATGGAGATGATGGTTATATTTATTTCCCTGCTAGGCTCGGTTAGCCTTGGTAGTTTTCCGGGTTTAGTATATATATATATTATAAGTATGAGTGAATGGCGGGTGTGTGGAGATGATGTTTAAGATAACATTCACATCGATGGAATGATAGAAGTTATATATGTATTTTTATTAGTTATGGAATATATTTCCACTCCATACAAATGAAGTTGATTGCTTGAGATATTATTAATATATGTTGGGGTGCGGGACTAGGCTCACTGAGTAAACTTGTTACTCATGAGTCCTTTGTGATGCAGGTAACCAGTAGACGGGAGCCCTTACTCTAGGACGAGAAGGAACATCGACCCTGTCATTTCTGGTCATCTACGATCGGGGGTATCACAGCGGAGCTGTCCCTGGTTCCAGTTCAATCAGAAAGGGATCGGACCTATCAGGGGGGGACACCCTGTAGCGCCTGAAACACATCCTGGAACTCGGACACCAACGAATCCTCGCGTGGGTCTAACAGAAAACCAGAACTGTCAGGCTCTGTAGTTGTAACTGTAGCCAAGAATGACTGACAACCCTGTTCCAGCATCCGAATCGCTCGAACTACTGAAACCACTACTTTCTCTTGAGCCTGACACAAACCTTGGTACTCTACCGGGTGAAGTCCATTCTCCAATTGCACACGACCCTTATGGAAATCGAGAGTGGCTCGGTACTTTCCCAACCAATCCATACCTAAGATCACTTCATGATTCTTTAGGTGGACACAGACCAGATTCACAGGGAAGACCTTTCCCTGGATCTGTACTGGGATATTCGACATGAGACCTAGTGAGTTCATGGCTTGCCCACCGGCCGCCCTCACTATCCCAAAATTATCACCAGCATCCAGACAGAACAGACCCTTTCAGACCAGTCCCGGACTCACAAAACTATGTTTAGCCCATGTGTCGAAAAGCACGTGGGTTTTTACCCCACCGACCATGAGGGTTTCTATCAGAGACCCCCATCAGAATCCCCTAGACCATTCTAGGTTCCAGACCAAGCATTACTACTTGAATGTAAAAAAAAAGATAAATTTAGAAATTACCAGAGATCGAATCAAAAGATCCGGAAGCTCTGTCGTCTCGTGACAGTTCATACACCCTCGGTGTTGTGGTTGGTTTGCCTTAGGACGCCTTGCCTGAGTCTCCATGGCCCTTCTCCTGACTTCCTTGCAGCTTGGGACACTCCGATTGGAAATGTCATTGGTGGCCACTATGGAAACAAGTCATCGTGCTGCTTCTACCAGACGGGTCGGTCGAGGACAGTTTTGAACCTCATGGTCCATGCTGCCACAACGAACACAAGCCCCCTTGGCCTTCCAGCACTCACCGGGATGGTTCTGTCCACATTTGGAACACGCAGGTCGGCCACCAGAGGTCCTACCTCCGTCCACCTGGTCCCATTTTCTCTTTTTATCATTAGTCTTGCCCAATGGGCCAGGCTGTGGCTTAGCCTTAAGCATAGCTTCTTCGGCCAAGTTAGACTCCAACAAAGCCACCCGTTCCACCTGTTCTCCGACGGTGTTGAAAGTGCGGATGAGCAGTGGGTCTTCAGTTCCGGCCTTAGGCCTCGGATGAACCTACGGACCTGGACTGACTCATCCTCCAGCTCTCTTCCAAAGAACCGTCTGAGTCGGTTGAACTCTTCTTCGTACTCCCGTACAGTACTGCGGCCTTGGACCAAATCAAGAAACTTAGCTTCCAAACGATCCCAAGCCTCAGCAGGAAAGTATTTGTGGTTGAATTCAACTTCAAAATCCGCAAAACTTGTGAGACTTCCATTGGTGCGCTTGTCCACTGCAAGCCACCAATTATGCGCATCCTCTTCCAGGAAGTGAACCGCAATGTCTCGCCTGTAATCCTCTAGATAGCGAGTTGATTGGAAGTTTCGGACCAGCCTACTCCTCCACTCATCTGCCACAACAAGGTCGGTGCTACCTGAGAATTCCTTTGTACCCAATCTGGATAGATGTTGAAGCAAACTCAGATAGTCAACCTTCTTTACCGACCTTTCCGGTGGATCGATCTCGATCACCTCAACTGCGTCCACAGCTGGACCCGTAGCAATAGGTATAGCCGTAGCTACAGGTGTAGCTTGACCAACCGATGAATTCACTAGTGGAGTGAACAGCTGAGTCATATCCGCAACCTTGTTACCCATTACTTTCATGGCCTCTAACAAGTCCTCTCGGGACAGTGCTGCGGGCACGTTGGCTGTTCCCTCGGCCATTTGCTCACGCTGGTCACCATCACGGTTAGCGTTCGAGGATTCTACTTCCTCGTCACTTTCCTGATGTTGCTGATCTTCTGGTTGCGTTCCCGTAAGATTGGCCTGGTCAGTCGGTAACACATACCCGGTGTTAGTCACAGCCGGCTCGGTTGGTAACCCGGACAGATTAGCTCCGTCCGCGGCCGCTTGACTGGACTGACCGGCCGTTTTCTTATTCCTTCGGGTCTTTCCCGATTTGGTTTTCCCAGCCTAAGGATTCTGACATTGTTAGTACAACATATACATAACATAACCGAGACAATTAATCCCTAGACCAAACTATCAAACCTCACCGTGTGACTGAATCAGCTGGCTGCGTGTGTGTGGACTACATAACCCAGCAATCCTAGAATCAACACCCGAATCCGTCCTCTCGACAAAACTGGACCCGTTTGCTATATAATCAATCCTTTGCTTGTTTGATTCATTTTAATTCTTTCATTTACTAAGTCATGTTCGAATCTGAGGTTCTAAAACAATTGAACAGATAGCACAGCGGAATGTAAATGTGTATCAAATGTATTACTTAGAAATATGAGATCCGATACACAACTTCTTAATCGTTTCATAGACAATCACTAGTTCATCCCTAGCATCAACTAACCACACGTTACACAGCCTCTCACTGACCGAGCCTTCACGGCTCCTTGGCTTGACTAGAACCATCCTTAGTTCCTGAAACCACAACCAGATAAGCATTAATCATAACCGAGAATATAACTGGTCGAATCTACAATGCTTGGCTTGGTTCCTAGAACATAGATAAACCTCAGACAATATACTTATAAAAAGATATGAACCTGCCTACCGAATCCTAAGTCATTCAACCAACCACCCCTTGACTTAGAATCAGATAGACAGTCCAGAATAGATAAACAGAACACACGAACAGTCCGGATCATCCCGAAGACCAATCCGTCCATCTGGATAGAATCTATGTGCGACCGGCCTAGATGAAGTCCGGCTCAATAGCCCAACGGACTTCCTTACCTGATCCGGCCTTGGGCCTGGATCCAACGGCCGAGTAAGCCTCACGCCCTATCCGGTTAGGCTAAACGGCCGATCGGACCTTGCGACTCTTACCCTGGCTTAGACGAACCGTGTACTTGTCCCAACGGACAAGACATGGTCTGATCCCTTATGGAACGGACACGACCTGTCTCCACGGGCACCGTTTGGAACATGCACCCCTTCGGTCCTTGGTACCTCTTGGTCCTCGTACCTCTTGATGTTCGTAACCCTTGGTTACTTACATCCTTTGGCAACTCACAACCTTTGGAACTCGTGACCTTTGGTAACTCACAACCCTTCGTAACTCGTGACCTTTGGCCACTCGTGCCTCTTGGGACATGACCAACCATTTAGCCCAACGCCCAGTCTATTGTGCGATTCGAACCGACAGTCTAACCGACCAGCGTCTAGGTTAGCGGTTTGGTTATGACCGGCCAAGTCTAGCGACATGTCCCTTGGACTGAACCAACACAACGCTTCGTGTATAATCAGAAAGAAGAGAAAGGACCGGATAGAAACAAGAAGAGGAGGAGTGGTTAGGTCTAATAAACCGACCAGAGTCGCGGTGCGATCACAAGGACCGTCCGTTCGGTCTGATGCGGCGATAGCCCACCACGTACCTTCTGCTCTCGGTCTCCCATACTTGATCGGAGGTTGCTTCTCAAACGATCAGATCGCCAGAAACCTAACCACCACACAAACGGCCTTGCTTTGGCCGAAAACTCTCTCTCTCTACGATTTCTCTGAGTATTTTTACTCTGGATTCGATGAATGAAATCGATAGAGAGGACCCCATATTTATAGAAACGAGGGGGTAAGTCTTGCCCCACGAACAGGCATGACTGGCCAGCGGATGGGCACAATCGGCCAAGGGTTACACCCTCCCGGCCGCATGCGTCCCTTCGCCAATACCGCATGGGTTTGGGTCGGACAGAGGCCCAAGGCCTTACCCAATCCCTCTGGAGTTAGCCCATGGTAGGACAGAGGCCCAAGGCCGGACCCCAATGGCCCACCACCGGCCCGGACCCAGACCATCGGACCGAAACCCGAACAGTCCGTCCAGCTGAGATGAGCTGACTTCCAGCTGCCTCAGCTGAGGGAGCTAGTAGTTCAGCTAATGGAGCTGACTTAGTAGTGGCCGAGCTGGAGTGAGCTTAACCTAACTCCGTTGAGCTGGTCGAGCTACCTGTTCCATCCGCCCAGCTACCATCTTACTCGTCCTAGTTCACTCTCGACTTGTGTAAGGTTAAGTCTAAGTTTCCTTACAACCTTAACCTTCTTATCTGGCCATGGAATGCTTGTCTTGATGTCCTAAGACTGACTAGTACGTTTCCTCGAACCATGGATGTCCCAATGATCCTATTCAGGATACGGGATGTTACAAGACGTCCTGTGTGTACTGAACAGACAGCCCACGTGGGCCAAAATCACCCGAACAGTCCACGGGAAGGGTCAGTGTGCTGAGTCCAAGGACCAACGTTATGATATGTGTACTGATGGACAGCCACAGACGTCCTGTGTGTGCAGACGGACACACACAAACACACACGGACAGACACAGACGTCCTGTGTGTGCTGATGGACACACACGAACGTCCGGTGTGTGCTGACGGACACCCACGGGCATCCTGTGTGTACTGAAAAGACAGCCCACTAGGGCCAAAATCACCCGAACAGTCCACAGGAAGGGCCAGCATGTTGAGTCCAAGGACCAGCATGCTGATATGTGTACTGATGAACAGCCACGTTCGTCCTGTGTGTGCCGACGGACACAAACGGACACACAAGGACACACACTGACAGCCACAGACGTCCTATGTGTGCTGACGGACAGCCATGGACAGTCACAGACGTCCTGTCGGTGCTGGCGGACACCCACGAACGTCCTGTGTGTACTGAACAGACAGCCGACGTGGGCCAAAATCACCCAAACAGTCCACGGGAAGGGCCAGCGTGCTGAGTCCAAGGACCAGCGTGCTGATATGTGTACTGATGTACAGCCACAGACGCCCTGTGTGTGCTGACGGACACACACAGACACACACGGACAGCCACGGACGACTTGTGTGTGCTGACGGACACACACGGACGTCCTGTGTGTGCTGACGGACACCCACGGACGTCCTGTGTGTGCTGGCGGACACCCACGGACGTCCTGTGTGTACTGAACAGACAGCCCACGTGGGGCCAAAATCACCCGAACAGTCCACGGGAAGGGTCAGCGTGCTTTGTTCAAGGACCAATGTGCTGATATGTGTACGGATGGACAGCCACGGACGTCTTGTGTGTGCTGACGGACACACACGGACACACACGGACAGCCACGGATGACTTGTGTGTGCTGACGGACACACACGGACGTCCTGTGTGTGTTGACGGACAGCCACGGACGTCCTGTGTGTGCTGGCGGACACCCACGGACGTCCTGTGTGTACTGAACAGACAGCCCACGTGGGCCAAAATCACCCAAACAGTCCACGGGATTGCCCAGCGCGGACGTTCTATGTGTGCTGACGGACACACACGAACGTCCTGTGTGTGTTGACGGACACCCACGGATGTCCTGTGTGTACTGAACAGACAGCCCACGTGGGCCAAAATCACCCAAACATTCCACGGGAGGGGCCAGCGTGCTGAGTCCAAGGACCAACGTGCTGATATGTGTACTGTTGGACAGCCACGGACGTCCTGTGTGTGCTGTCGGACACAGACGGACACACACGGACACACACGAACAGCCACGGATGTCCTGTGTGTGCTGGCGGACACCCACGGACGTTCTGTTTGTACTGAACAGACAGCCCACGTGGGCCAAAATCACCCGAACAGTCCACGGGAAGGGTCAGCGTGCTGAGTCCAAGGACCAACGTGCTGATATGTGTAGGGATGGACAGCCACGGACGTCTTTTGTGTGCTGACGGACACACACGGATGACCTGTGTGTGCTGACGGACACACACGGACGACCTGTGTGTGCTGACGGACACCCACGGACGTCCTGTGTGTGCTGGCGGACACCCACGGACTTCCTGTGTGTACTGAACAGACAGCCTACGTGGGCCAAAATCACCCAAACAGTCCACGGGATGGCCCAGCGTGCTGATTCCAAGGACCAACGTGCTGATATGTGTACTGATGGACAGCCACGTATGTCCTGTGTGTGCTGATGGAAACACACACAGACAGCTACGGACATCCTTTATGTGCTGATGGACACACACGAACGTCATGTGTGTGCTGACGGACACCCACAGACATCCTGTGTGTACTGAACAGACATCCCACGTGGACCAAAATCACCCGAAGAGTCCACGGGAAGGGCCAGTGTGCTGAGTCCAAAGAACAGCGTGCTGATATGTGTACTGATGGACAGCCAGGAACGTCTTGTGTGTGCTGACGGAAACACACGGACACACACGAACAGCCACGGACGTCCTGTGTGTGCTGGCGGACACCCACGGACGTTCTGTGTGTACTGAACAGACAGCCATGGATGTCTTGTGTGTGCTGATGGACAGCCATGGATGTCTTGTGTGTGCTGATGGACAGCCACAGACGTCCTGTGTGTACTGAACAGACAGCCCACATGGGCCAAAATCACCCGAACAGTCCACGGGAAGGGCCAGCGTGCTGAGTCTAAGGATTAGCGTGCTGAAATGTGTACTGATGGACAGCCACGGACGTCGTGTGTGTGCTGACGGACAAGCACGGACAGCCACGGACTACCTGTGTGTGCTGACGGACACACACGGACGTCTTGTGTGTGCTGACGGACACGCACGGACGTCCTGTGTGTGCTGGCGGACACCCACGGACATCCTGTGTGTACTGAACAGACAGCCCACGTGGGGCAACATCACCCAAATAGTCCACGGGATTACCCAGCGTGCTGATTCCAAGGACCAATGTGCTGATATGTGTACTGATGGACAGCCACGGATGTCCTGTGTGTGCTGACGGACACACACGGACACACACACGGACAGCTACAGACGTTCTTTATGTGCTGACAGACACACACGAACGTCATGTGTGTGCTGACGGACACCCACGGACGTCATATGTGTACTGTACAGACATCCACGTGGGCCAAAATCACCCGAAGAGTCCACGGGAAGGGCCAGTGTGCTGAGTCCAAAGAACAGCGTGCTGATATGTGTACTGATGGACAGCCAGGAACGTCCTGTGTGTGCTGACGGAAACACACGGACACACACGGACAGCCACGGACGTCCTATGTGTGCTGACAGACAGCCACGGACATCCTGTGTGTGCTGGCGGACACCCACAGACGTCCTGTGTGTACTGAACAAACAGCCTACGTGGGCCAAAATCATCCAAACAGTTCACGGGATGGGCCAGCGTGCTGATTTCAAGGACCAACGTACTGATATGTGTACTGATGGACAGCCACGGACGTCCTGTGTGTGCTGACGGACACACAAGGACACACACGGACAGCCACAGACGTCCTATGTGTGCTGACAGACACACACGAACGTCCCGTGTGTGCTGACGGGCAGCCACGGACGTCCTGTGTGTACTGAACATACAGCCTACATGGCCCAAAATCACCCGAACAGTCCACGGGAAGGGTCAGCGTGCTGAGTCCAAGGACCAACGTGCTGATATGTGTACTGATGGACAGCCACAGACGTCCTGTGTGTGCTGACGGACACACACGGATGACCTGTGTGTGCTGACGGACACACACGGACGACCTGTGTGTGCTGACGGACACCCACGGACGTCCTGTGTGTGCTGGCGGACACCCACGGACTTCCTGTGTGTACTGAACAGACAGCCTACGTGGGCCAAAATCACCCAAACAGTCCACGGGATGGCCCAGCGTGCTGATTCCAAGGACCAACGTGCTGATATGTGTACTGATGGACAGCCACGTATGTCCTGTGTGTGCTGACGGAAACACACGACAGCTACGGACGTCGTTTATGTGCTGACGGACACACACGAACGTCCTGTGTGTGCTGACGGACACCCACAGACATCCTGTGTGTACTGAACAGACATCCCACGTGGACCAAAATCACCCGAAGAGTCCACGGGAAGGGCCAGTGTGCTGAGTCCAAAGAACAGCGTGCTGATATGTGTACTGATGGACAGCCAGGAACGTCCTGTGTGTGCTGACGGAACACACGGACACACACGAACAGCCACGGACGTCCTGTGTGTGCTGGCGGACACCCACGGACGTTCTGTGTGTACTGAACAGACAGCCATGGATGTCTTGTGTGTGCTGACGGACAGCCAGGATGTCTTGTGTGTGCTGACGGACAGCCACAGACGTCCTGTGTGTACTGAACAGACAGCCCACATGGGCCAAAATCACCCGAACAGTCCACGGGAAGGGCCAGCGTGCTGAGTCTAAGGATTAGCGTGCTGAAATGTGTACTGATGGACAGCCACAGACGTCGTGTGTGTGCTGACGGACACAACGGACAGCCACGGACTACCTGTGTGGCTGACGGACACACACGGACGTCTTGTGTGTGCTGACGGACACGCACGGACGTCCTGTGTGTCTGGCGGACACCCACGGACATCCTGTGTGTACTGAACAGACAGCCCACGTGGGGCAACATCACCCAAATAGTCCACGGGATTACCCAGCGTGCTGATTCCAAGGACCAATGTGCTGATATGTGTACTGATGGACAGCCACGGATGTCCTGTGTGTGCTGACGGACACACACGGACACACACACGGACAGCTACAGACGTTCTTTATGTGCTGACAGACACACACGAACGTCATGCGTGTGCTGACGGACACCCACAGACGTCATATGTGTACTGTACAGACATTCCACGTGGGCCAAAATCACCTGAAGAGTCCACGGGAAGGGCCAGTGTGCTGAGTCCAAAGAACAGCGTGCTGATATGTGTACTGATGGACAGCCAGGAACGTCCTGTGTGTGCTGACGGAAACACACGGACACACACGGACAGCCACGGACGTCCTATGTGTGCTGACAGACAGCCACGGACATCCTGTGTGTGCTGGCGGACACCCACGGACGTCCTGTGTGTACTGAACAAACAGCCTACGTGGGCCAAAATCATCCAAACAGTTCACGGGATGGGCCAGCGTGCTGTTTTCAAGGACCAACGTACTGATATGTGTACTGATGGACAGCCACGGACGTCCTGTGTGTGCTGACGGACACACAAGGACACACACGGACAGCCACAGACGTCCTATGTGTGCTGACAGACACACACGAACGTCCTGTGTGGGCTGACGGGCAGCCACGGACGTCCTGTGTGTACTGAACATACAGCCTACATGGCCCAAAATCACCCGAACAGTCCACGGGAAGGGTCAGCGTGCTGAGTCCAAGGACCAACGTGCTGATATGTGTACTGATGGACAGCCACAGACGTCCTGTGTGTGCTGACGGACACACACGGACAGCCACGGACGACCTGTGTGTGCTGACGGACACCAACGGATGTCCTGTGTGTGCTGACGGACACCCACGGACGTCCTGTGTGTTCTGGCGGACACCCACGGACGTCCTGTGTGTACTGAACAGACAGCCTACGTGGGCCAAAATCACCCAAACAGTCCACGGGATGGCCCAGCGTACTGATTCCAAGGACCAACGTGCTGATATGTGTACTGATGGACAGCCACGTATGTCCTGTGTGTGCTGACGGAAACACACGGACAGCTACGGACGTCGTTTATGTGCTGACGGACACCCACGGACGTCCTGTGTGTACTGAACAAACAGCCCACGTGGGCCAAAATCATCCAAAGAGTTCACGGGATGGGCCAGCGTGCTGAGTTCAAGGACCAACGTGCTGATATGTGTACTGATGGACAGCCACGGACGTCCTGTGTTAGCTGACGGACACACAAGGACACACACGGAGAGCCACAGACGTCCTATGTCTGCTGACAGACACACACGAACGTCCCGTGTGTGCTGACAGACAGCCACAAACGTCCTGTGTGTACTGAACAGACAGCCCACATGGGCCAAAATCACCCGAACAGTCCAAGGGAAGGGTCAGCGTGCTGAGTCCAAGGACCAACGTGCTGATATGTGTACTGATGGACAGCCACAGACGTCCTGTGTGTGCTGATGGACACACACGGACAGCCATGGCCGACCTGTGTGTGCTGACGAACACACACGGACATCCTGTGTGTGCTGACGGACACCCACGGATGTCCTGTGTGTGCTGAACAGACAGCCCACGTGGGCCAAAATCACCCGAACAATCCACAGGAAGGGCCAGCGTGCTGATATGTGTACTGATGGACAGCCACTGTAAAACCCAATCCCGGCCGCCTAGGCCGCGGTCGATGCCTCACGTCGCTCGGTCCACTTCCTGGCCGAACCTCTTAATTTCTGCCCTTTATTTATAATATCGCCTAAAGGCGAGGGTTAACTTAGACCTTAGCTAAAGACTTACCTAGTCATTAATAGCCTAGATCCTTTCAACAGATACGCAGCGGAATATTCTCTAGTTAACCATTGGTCTAAAACCAATCTAACACTTGTCTGGTCGAATCAACTTAGCCTTGGTCAGTTTACTCAACTACCAATTAGCTTAAAGGTCAATCCTAAACCCAAACCAAGCCATACGATTCTGAAGTTCCATTCCCCTAAACCATTCTATCTAGATCTACATAAGTAAATGCTAGATCATACCTTTGCCACATCTATGGAGCTTATTAGCTCATCGGTCCTCCATTGACTCGAATTGCTCTTGCTTAACAGCTGGACCATGATCACTCAATGATCTTACTTATGGTCCTTATCTTGACTCATGCGTCAAACAGCTCCCCTAGGTACTTAGTCATTCAACCAACCATCCCCACAGACATAAGTAACCTTTGAGAAGTCTTTGAAAGGATAAGGGTTTGCATCTGGCCTTTCTCGGCTCATGCACAATCCAAAATCCGTTTACCTTATAGGCAATAGTACCAAGTCCATCTTCTGGACTGACAAAGCTCATTAGATCCTAAGTCAATCAACCAACCATCCTCACATGACTTGGAACTGATGAGTCATCATCTGGCTTGACCGGCCTTGGGACTTAACCCAGACAACATATATGATTTGTTCATACCAACCGATGCATTCAGTAATCAGGTAAGGACCGACACCTTGAACCATCATTCAGAGGTCAGGTCGTCCATACTCAACCATGATCAGATCTTACACGGCCTTCCTTGAACAATCACACTTAGGCTCAGTATCTATGGTCTACGACACATAGTACTAGCCACACACTTCGTCATGACTCTTAGCCAATCTCGAAGCTATCAACACCAAGGTTGATATCTAGAAGCATCACATCAATACTCTTACTCCAGCATCGTGACTATCCATACTACTGTTCGGCCATCGACCATCGTCATGAAACATGATCCGACCACTAGACTTGATAAGCCATCGTCCACTTAGCATGTACTGATATAACTGGCCTTCCATTGCCATCATGTGGGTCTACCCTCTACATAAGGCATATGGCGCCTATCCTACTCACCAACCCGAGGTTGATTGTAAGATATCCCACTTAGCCTTTGCGGCTAGAACCATCCAACCATAGCCGGATCGTCCATTGTCCCGTCTAACCGTCTGGTTAAGATCTAGGTGCGATCGGCAAGTTATAAGTCCGGCCAAAACGCTCACGGTCCTTCTTACCTGATCCAACCCAAAGCCTGGATCTATACCACTGAGTAAGGCCCAAGCCCAAACCGGATTGCCTTGCAACCGATCAGACCTTGCGACACAACACTCCGGTTAAACTAACCGTCCGTCCGTTCGACTATGCAGCCGCGGACTGTCCACTTGGTTCGGCCTAAGCCTTAAACCAATGGCACCGTTTGGAACTCACACCCTTTGGGAACTAGTACCCTTTGGACACTCGTGCCTCTTGGCAACTCATGACCCTTGGCATCTCGCACCCATTCAGATGCTCCAACCGTTCGACCTAACCGTCCGTAGGAACTGTCTGGTCCGTATGTGTGTCCGGCCTATGGCCAAAGGACCACACCTTAACCTACACAAGTCATGAACCATTGTGACTGTTCAGGGAAGGGTTGCAACCGTTCAGAACAGAACAGAACCGCCCCTATCCAATCGGATCACCTGAGGCCGGTTTAGACCATGCGCGCGCCTAACTCGTCGGTTATGGACCGCGACCGCATTACTCAACCAGAACCACGGTTATAACCAATCCCAACACATCAACAAGGCCACGCCAATGTACAGAAGGAGTGGAGGAAGAATTGGATGAAAATAATGAGAAGAATAGGACACAATCCAAACGCCCATGGCTAGACCGGTTTGGACTGTCCGATTGTCTTAGCCGATGAGTCGGTGGTTACCCCACTGACCCTATCTGACTGAACCACGGCTTTGGAGTCCTTCTCCAGACCTTTCTCTATGCCTTGGGTATTCATAACCACACGGCCTCCTCTCTCCTAAACCATTCTCCTTGCCGGAGACACAAAACCACCACGACCGGCCCTTTTCCGGCCGATCTCTTGGCCGGGACTCTCTCTCTCTCTCTCTACGTTTTTCTATGAGAATTTTACTCTGGAATTGGATAATGAAATCAACAGGAGAGACCCCATATTTATAGAAAACGAGGGGGTAAGTCTTGCCCCACGAACAGGCACGAATTGCTAGCGAATGGGCACCATCGGCCAAGGGTTGTCCCCTTTCGGCCACTTGCATCCTTTCGCCCTTTCTGATTTGGTTTGGGGTAGGTCATAAGCCCAACCCACGCCCCAAGACTCCTGGACTTAGCCCACGGCCTTGTCCAAGGACCCAACAGCCCAATTGCCTCATGGCCGGACCTCACAGCCCGCCACTGACCCGGACCATCGGCCTAAAACCCGAACAGTCCGTCTAGCTGAGATGAGCTGACTCCCAGCTGCCTCTGCTGAGTGAGCTAGTAGTCCAGCTAGTGAGCTGACTTAGTAGTGGCTGAGCTGGAGTGAACTCAACCTAGCTTCTTAAGCTGGTCGAGCTACTTCTCTATCTCGTCCAGCTACCGTCTTACTGTCTTAGCCGTCTCTTTGCTCTTATAAGGTTAAGTCTAAGTTTCCTTATGTCTTTAACCTTCTTTCTTGACCATGGAACGCTTGCCTTGATGTCCTAAGACTGGCTGGTACATTTCCTCGAACCATGGCGTCCCGACAATCCTTTCCAGGATTGGGGGCGTGACAAGTTCCCCCACTTGTAATGGATTCGTCCTCGAATCCGGTGATGATTATACCTTGTCCCAAGACAAAATATTCCAACCAAACTTATTCTAGTTTCTTGATCAGAGAATAGAACAAGCTTGATTCAAAACCACCAAATGACCCACTTCGATGTACCAGTCAAGTCCTCACGAACTGTTCCAATCTTTAGGCTGCTTGTCCTACAACAAGTCCTAACATATTGTTATGGTTCTTTTGTCCTTCATGGACAATAAGGTTCATGACCTCAGCCACAATGTAATGGATCATCCCTTAACCGGACAAACCTTTTCAGCTTGGCCCATTGCGATCTTAGTCCCTCCAGACTAAAAAACGCTCAGACTTGACTTCTGTCCTTCACTGGACTTTGTCAAAATTTGATCCTGGTCCATTTACGGACGTGATCGTATTCCGGTCTTGGTCCACTCAGGGACTCGACCGTTTCAACCCCGACCATAGGTCCATCTCCGAATAGGTCGTGGCCTGATCCTCGTCCATTACTAGACTTGATCATTCTCAACCATAGGTCAAACGCGACTTGGTTGTACTGGGACCATGGTCCTCTCTCGGACATGGTCAACTTCGGCTCTGCCATCTCGGCCGGAGGAGCCAAAGAACTACGTAAGGACTCTAGACAGCGGAACTGTCCCTGGTTCCAGTTCAATCATAAATGGATCGGACCTATCAGGGGGGACAACCCTTGTAGCGAACAGAACAATCTGGGAACTCGGACACCAACGAATCCTCATAAAGGTCTTTAGACGACAGAACTGCCAGGCTCTGTAGTTGTAATTGTAGCGCATCCGAATCGCTCGAACTGCTGAAACCACTACTTTCTCTTGAGCCGGACACAGACATTGGTACTGGATCGGATGAAGCCCAGTCTCCAATTGCACACGACCTTTATGGCAATCGAGAGTGGCCCGATACTTTCCCAACCAGTCCAAACCCAGGATCATCGCGTGATTCTTTAGGTGGATACAGACAGATTCACAGGGAATACCTTTCCCTGAATTGACACTGGGATATTTAACATGAGACCTAATGAGTTCCTGGCTTGCCCTCCGGCCGCCCTCACTATCCCGAAATAATCACCAGCGTCCAGACAGAACAGACCCTTTCCGGCCAGTCCCGGACTCACAAAACCTATGTGTAGCCTCTGCGTCGGAAAGTACGTGGGTTTTTACACCACCAATCATGAGGGTTCCTATCAGAGACCCCCATCAGAATCCCCTAGACAATTCTAGGTTCCAGACCAAGCATTACTACTTGAATGTAAAAAGATAAATTTAGAGATTGCCAGAGATCGAATCAAAAGATCCGAAAGCTCCGTCGTCTCGTGACAGTTCATACACCCTTGGTGTTGTGGTTGGTTTGCCTTGGGACGCCTTGCCTGTGTCTCCATGGCCCTTCCCCTGACTTCCTTGCAGCTTGGGACACTCCGATTGGAAATGTCCTTGCTGGCCACATGGAAACAAGTCATCTGGCCGCTTCTACCAGACGGTTTCTGTCGAGGACAGTTCTGAACCCCATGGTCCATGCTGCCACAACGAACATAAGCCCCCTTGCCTTCCAGCACTCACCGGTATGGTTCCGTCCACATTTGGAACACGCAGGTTGGCAACCAGAGGTCTTACCTCCTTCCACCTGGTCCCATTTTCTTTTTTATCATTAGTCTTGCCCGATGGGCCAGACTGTGGCTTAGCCTTAAGCTTAGCTTCTTCAGCCAAGTTAGACTCCAACAAAGCCACCCGTTTCACTTCCAGTGGGTACCTAGATGAGTAGCATTTCGGTTTAATCACACATTTGGAAAATGTCCCATACCATTCTCCAAAGCGTCTTACTATTGCGAATGCTGACACCATTCACAACAGAAATTATAATATACCTCAATCCCCATCATACTAAGATACTTAACATCATGTTCTTCCAATGATTGGAACGAACACCCTGAGTTTCCTCAATTCTTTCTTTGGACGGATTCAGATTGGAATTGATTCATTCCATCCAACTAGATCTAAGGAAACCTACCTTGACTTATACCGCGTCCTAGCTGATCCATCTGATCACAAGTCGACTCGTGTACTGGTCATGTAGTGTCTCCTTTGAGTCAGATTTAACATTGCATATGATTTACTTATTATAAACGGCCATCAAGGGATAACACTAACTTCAGTAGAGTGCTGCACGTTTATTTCAACCTAAGCCACTCTCTGGTCCATGTTACTTCCCTTGTCCAGGTAATCCATAAACAAGTTTTGCATTGCTTCCATCCCTTCCAACCCGTCTATTACTTCTAAATAACTAGATCGACCAACCTTTCTGTTTTTAGGTTCTTGCCCTTGGAAAATGTATCTTGGCTAAGCCGGTTCATCTTAGAATTCGCTAATTCATAAGCATGATACCCTAGCTTACCTCAACTCTTTCTTGGCTCACCCCAACTAAGGTTTCATAGTCATCATAGTTTTGGAAATAATTTCGGTATGGAATGCATCATCATAGAGCGTTTTCCTAAACAGGATCAAGCATGCTCTGATACCAACTTGTAAGACCCGATCCCGCCGCCTAGGCCGCGGTCGATGCCTCACGTCGCTCGGTCCACTTCCTGGCCGAACCTCTTAATTTCTGCCCTTTATTTATAATATCGCCTAAAGGCGAGGGCTAACTTAGACCTTAGCTAAAGACTTACCTAGTCATTAATAGCCTAGATCCTTTCAACAGATACGCAGCGGAATATTCTCTAGTTAACCATTGGTCTAAAACCAATCTAACACTTGTCTGGTCGATCACCTTAGCCTTTGTCATTTTACTCAACTACAATTAGCTTAAAGGTCAATCCTAAACCCAAAACAAGCTATACGATTCTGAGGTTGAATGTTATCTCCCGAAGACCGAAGACCGTAGCGAGCTCAGTCTATGTTTTCCGCTATTCTAATTCATCGATCAAACTTCGCGGATTAGAAACCGCGGAAAGTTCTTTCTTTGTCGAAAGAAATCGTAGTAAACGCTTCGAGTCGGAAGACGGCCCAAAGGGACCTTAAACACGACTCGAGGCCCATCCTTCGATTTCTTAACCAAAAGCCCGTAAACCACAGCACGGTTTACGCTTGGTCCACAAGGAAGGATAAATGTCAAGTTTCCACGGATAAATACGGAAGTTTTGAAGATAATTGTGAAAATCGGGAAAAATGGAATATCTCCATTTTTATGCTATGTCGGCTTAAGGGCAGAAGAGTAAAAGCATAAACCGACCTTGGAGCTAGTATATAAGGAGTCCTAGGCGAGGAGCATGAGGGAGAGAACTTTTTAGACTCGGAATTCTCTGCACTTAGAAACTTTAGGCTTTATTCTCGACAAGTTCGGTTTCTATGACTGGCACTCAATTACTAGACGAACTCGCCCAGGCAGTTCGATCTCTTGTCCAGCTCAATCAATTGAACTACGTTCGGCTTGATCCTCGAAAGGGGTACGTAGGCAGCCTTTAACAAGGTTCAGTCCGAAATGAATTTAAGCCTTTTAGATATCTTTTTCGTCCTTTGTTATCGAGCTGCGACTCAACTAGGATTAGGGTTTTATGTTGCTAGAACTAGGTAACTCGCTGACGGCCCCTGCGGCCAAAGCCTTTGTATTCTCTTGTAATGATCGCAACGCTCTTACGCGAATTCGAAATAAGATCTACATTCTTTGTAAATTCGTTTTATCATGTTTTCTCATATTTTCCGCATTTGTTTGGTTACTTGTCGTTGGCTCTCGCAGAGATCCGGGTCCTCTGGGAAATTAGGGTTTTCCTAGTTTCCTTATTTAAACGGAAATCGACAGTGCGAATTTCGGTTCCCACAGTTTGGCGCTAGATGGAGGGGGGGGGGGTTACGGATTACTCTTACTCATGGCCACAAAACGCTTGATCGAAACTATGTCTGGATATATGAAAGACAAACTCGCAGCACTGACTGCTCCTATGGCCAACGCTTACGCAAACGCCGTAGTTTTCAACAAAATCGAAAACTTAGTCGCGAACTTCCGCCACAGGAAGAGCACTAAAACAAGCTCGCGATTTCTCCCTGTAAACAAGGGAAACGATAAATCTTATCAAAAACCCGTAAAGAAATCTCGATGCGTAAGGGTTTTACCAAAACACGTTTTCCGAAAACATTTCGGAAGGATAAAACTTTTCTCCCAAAAAAACCGCTGAAAAACCCCTACGTTAATCGCGGAAAGGAAAAAAGGAAACGGAACGGAACAACACACCAACACACGGCTCGGTCGCTACGTAGCGACCGAGCACACACGCTGCTCGGTCGCTACGTAGCGACCGAGCACACACGCTGCTCGGTCGCTACGTAGCGACCGAGCACGCACACGGCTCGTCACTACGTAGCGACCGAGCACACACGCTGCTCGGCGCTACGTAGCGACCGAGCACACACGCTGCTCGGTCGCTACGTAGCGACGAGCACACACGCTGCTCGGTCGCTACGTAGCGACCGAGCTCAAGCCAACTCTCCACTCGCTACATAGCGACCTGTAAGGCCTCAGAAAGGTCCTCCTTTGGGTTCTCTTTTGAATCTCGTCGTCGAAACACTTTTCGTTTCGTCTCAATCGGAGTTTCCGTTGAGATTTTACGACGAAAACAAGTAGGACTCTTCTCGGCTTGCTTCCACTCGCTACGTAGCGACCGGTCAGACTGTCAGTCGCTACGTAGCAACCTGTAAGGCCTCAGAAAGGTCCTCCTTTGGGTTCTCTTTTGAATCCTCGTCAAAACGCTTTTCGTTTCGTCTCAATCGGAGTTTCCGTTGAGATTTTACGACGAAAACAAGTAGGACGCTTCTCGGCTTGCTTCCATTCGCTACGTAGCGACCTGTCAGACTGTCAGTCGCTACGTAGCGACCTGTAAGTCCTCAAAGGGTTCCTCCTTTGCGTTCTCCTTTGAATCCTCTTCGAAACGCTTTTCGTTTCGTCTCAATCGGAGTTTCCGTTGAGATTTTACAACGAAAACAAGTGGGACTCGTCTCGGCTTGCTTCCACTCGCTACGTAGCGACCTGTCAGACTGTCAGTCGCTACGTAGCGACCTGTAAGGCCTCATAAAGGTCCTCCTTTGGGTTGCCTTTTGAATCCTCGTCGAAACGCTTTTCGTTTCGTCTCAATCGGAGTTTCCGTTTAGATTTTACGACGAAAACAAGTAGGACTCTTCTCGGTTTGCTTCCACTCGCTACGTAGCGACCTGTCAGACTGTCAGTCGCTACGTAGCGACCTGTAAGGCCTCAGAAAGGTCCTCCTTTGAGTTGTCTTTTGAATCCTCATCGAAACGCTTTTCGTTTCGTCTCAATCGGAGTTTCCGTTGAGATTTTACGACGAAAACAAGTAGGACGCTTCTCGGCTTGCTTCCATTCGCTACGTAGCGACCTGTCAGACTGTCGGTCGCTACGTAGCGACCTGTAAGTCCTCAAAGGGTTCCTCCTTTGTGTTCTCCTTTGAATCCTCTTCGAAACGCTTTTCGTTTCGTCTCTATCGGAGTTTCCGTTGAGATTTTACGACGAAAACAAGTGGGACTCGTCTCGGCTCCTTTCCACTCGCTATAGCGACCGAGATGACATCCTCACTCGCTATAGCGACCTGTCAGGCCTCAAAGGGGTCCTCCTTTGCGTTCTCCTTTGAATTCTCATCGAAACGCTTTTCGTTTCGTCTCAATCGGAGTTTCCGTCGAGATTTTACGACAAAAACAAGTAAACCTCATCTTAAACTCCTTGGCTTGTTTCTGCTCACCCTACCTCCATCTTTGCGTTCACTTTCGAATCTCGATCGAAACGTCTCTTGTTTCGCCTCGATTGAAGTTACCATTGAGACTTTACGATATAAAAAAAAAAACCGCAAAGACCTATTTTCTCGCATGGATTCAGATTAATCGTATAAAACGGCAATGGTTAACTTAACACCTTAGCCGCCTTAACTATACGATTACGTTGAACCTTTTTACAAAAATCGATGTCTTATCTAAGGAGAAGATAACAGTCAAGTTCGGAAGATAAATGTCAAGTTTCAAAGGATAAACACCAATATCGGAAATGGCGAACATACACGAGAATAGGAAACGGAAATGAGCACGCAAAACTGAGATGGGACAAAACTGCATCTTCGAGAGAACTAAGGTATTTCCGACTTGAAATTTTGAAATCAGACTTGGAATTTTCGTAGGAAATTACTTTGAGGCTGCCATAGAACTTTAGGGAACGTAAAACCTAGGCGGATAGTCTAGCGAACTAAGTTTTAAGCGATTTTTCCTGTCTCGATATATTGTTCCATAATTGTTCATCCAGATCTTGCAAACCGATCTAAACTCTCCGAAAGTCGAGAAACGATCGCCACGCATATCAAGCTCGCTTCCTAAAGAGAGAAAAAGTTAGAGACATGAACGTCGTCTTAAAACCAATTCGTTTCTGGTAATTTTCTCGGAACCGACATATCCCAAGTCGTCAACGTGGAAACAACCAAATCACAGTCCAAGCGTCGTCTATAAATCATCCCGAATTATCGATCCTTCCGAACATCAGGAGAGGAAACGTACACAACCCTTCAAAGTATCGGTTCAACCGTTTTTCTTTCGTAAAAAAAAAAAAGGGGAGTAGGTACGTATACTATACTCGTATACTCCCAAACTTCAAAAAACTTCTGCAAATCGTCAAGAATAGGCAAACGACAATCTTAATATTCGTCTAAACGCTAGCAACATATCC
Organism: Brassica rapa; assembly: GCF_000309985.2. NCBI lineage: Eukaryota > Viridiplantae > Streptophyta > Magnoliopsida > Brassicales > Brassicaceae > Brassica > Brassica rapa. The sequence continues at coordinate 30,540 of NW_022610050.1, forward strand.
AGACGATCATGAACATAATCTCAAAAACTATACATCATTTCTTGTCGCAATCATGCGTACAGAAAACTTGTACCAATATCAAACTGAAACTCTACGATTAGCCAAAGTATTGAAGCCTTTTCCGGCTTCAGAAAGCCAGTTTCGTTTTAAAAATTTCTACGAGAAATCTTCAATCACCAAAGCATTTCTTTCATGTTTCCGTTGTACCAAGTAAGTCACGGAAAAGCATCGAAAACATTTTTGCGACGAAGAAAACTCGAGAATATATGTAGCATCGTGCACATTAAAAGGAGCATTTTCCTCCCGATGGTTCGCCTTCTTTAGAACCACCTTTGGTTGACCAATTCGTTCAAGAAAACGAATTGTTCATGAGAATCCTCTCGAAAAACCTATGAAAGCGTCCGCGACTAGATCGTATTGAACGATTACGTTGAACCTTTTTACAAAAATCGACGTCTTATCTAAGGAGAAGATAACAGTCAAGTTCGGAAGATAAATGTCAAGTTTCAAAGGAAAACACCAATATCGGAAATGGCGAACATACACGAGAATAGGAAACGGAAATGAGCACGCAAAACTGAGAAGGGACAAAACTGCATCTTCGAGAGAACTAAGGTATTTCCGACTTGAAATTTTTGAAATCAGACTTGGAATTTTCGTAGGAAATTACTTTGAGGCTGCCATAGAACTTTAGGGAACGTAAAACCTAGGCGGATAGTCTAGCGAACTACGTTTTAAGCGATTTTTCCTGTCTCGATATATTGTTCCATAATTGTTCATCCAGATCTTGCAAACCGATCAAAACTCTCCGAAAGTCGAGAAACGATCGCCACGCATATCAAGCTCGCTTCCTAAAGAGAGAAAAAGTTAGAGACATGAACGTCGTCTTAAAACCAATTCGTTTCTGGTAATTTTCTCGGAACCGACATATCCCAAGTCGTCAACGTGGAAACAACCAAATCACAGTCCAAGCATCGTCTATAAATCATCCCAAATTATCGATCATTCCAAACATCAGGAGAGGAAACGTACACAACCCTTGAAAGTATCGGTTCAACCGTTTTTCTTTCGTAAAAAAAAAATACGGGAGTAGGTACGTATACTATACTCGTATACTCCCAAACTTCAAAAAACTTCTGCAAATCGTCAAGAATAGGCAAACGACAATCTTAATATTCGTCTAAACGCTAACAACATATCCAGACGATCATGAACATAATCTCAAAAACTATACATCATTTCTTGTCGCAATCATGCGTACAGAAAACTTGTACCAATATCAAACTGAAACTCGACGATTAGCCAAAGTATTGAAGCCTTTTCCGGCTTCAGAAAGCCAGTTTCGTTTTAAAAATTTCTACGAGAAATCTTCAATCACCAAAGCATTTCTTTCAGTTTCCGAGAAATCTTCAATCACCAAAGCATTTCTTTCAGTTTCCGTTGTACCAAGTAAGTCACGGAAAAAGCATCGAAAACATTTGCGACGAAGAAAACTCGAGAATATATGTAGCATCGTGCACATTAAAAGGAGCATTTTCCTCCCGATGGTTAGCTAGAACAACTTCTGGTTGACCAATTCGTTCAAGAAACGAATGTCATGAGAATCCTCTCGAAAAACCTATGAAAAGCGTTCCACGACTAGATCGTATTGAAATAAACTTCGGTAATACTCCATGGGTAACTCCAAGCAACTTCATCTAAGATCAAAATCACAGCAGGAACGTTTCTCGTAGAACCCGCAGAGAACAATGCTACTTTGAGGGTGTAACTGATTTACAACCTTCGTAAAATCAAGTTATATGATATGATAAATTATCGAGTAGCCCACAGTCGGAAATCATATGATAAATTCTTCGTAACGAAACTAAGTCCTAACAACCAAACGGTTAACAGAAAATCTAAACTTTTCGAAAATTGACCAAGTTCAATACGCTCCACAATTCACTTTAAGCCCACAACGTTTTAACCATAATACGCGGCATGTAAGGAAAAATTCGTAACAAAGCTTCTAGAGCTATACGAAACATCCTAAAAAATGCACGAAATACATCTCGGAAGGCCAACTCTTCACAAAGAACCATGAAGGAAAATGCTTGTTCCCATGGACAAATTTACACGACACCTCAGTAATAATTCCTCGATCACAAATAAAGCTATTAGCATCCGAGCAGGAACAACCATTTTTGGCTGCGAACATTCATAGTCAAACCAGAACGTTTCTCAAACACAGGGCTAATACTAAACCCTCGCAACATCGCGAAATATCTTCAAAGCCCGCGAACATTTCAAGTACAAAACGTGGCATACGAAAGAATAACAAATCTTCAGCATCGCGAGACGTCGCGGACGCCTGAAGATTAGTTCTTCGACGAAATTTCCTTCCTCGATAAAAACACCTTCATGGAAGACCAGACAGTCATACGCACTAACATCTTCTCAAAACATATTCTTCGCGAAGACTCAAAATAGTAATTTTTACCATTAAGTTTGTTGCTGATCACAACAAACTCTTAAACGTCCTAAACAGACTTAGCCATCTCGTAGAAGATGACTCTCTTACATCCGGCACAAGGATAATAGCACTATAAAAGAAATCCGAAATTTTGGTCTAGCACTTCCGGTTTCCGGAGAGATGCTCGATTCGTATCAAACAAGTCGTAGGAAAAACGATAGCCGGCCAGTCACCGCACAATCCTTAAACCGAAAGTAAACCTAGGTCTTTCCCTAAACCCAGCGCACTGGTCTCTAACATCTCTAGGCATAGTATCAAACACCCTGATACGAGATCCCAAAATTTGTCTCTTTGCCAATATTCGAACGTCTTCAGAAAAATCCCGCAAGTTTACACACTGCGGAGAACTCTCGAAACAGATTATGGATATGGCAATTCACACAGAGTTAGATTACGAGACGACAACTCGTAGTCTTCCCTCTACACCCATACAAATGCCATCGGCAGCAACACGCCTTATAACCGCTACATATAAACTAGACCATAAAGGTCCTACTGGAAAACTAGTCATAAGAACCTTAACCCCAAGATGAACTACGAAAGGCTTGATCCCTTCAACAAGGGTACGTAGGCAGCCGTCATAAGGCGCAGCCCCAATCTTATCGCGTTTTCTACTTTTAGGAGAGCGAGAAGATCACTTACCACAGACCTTTTCAACCATTAATTTCGCCTTACTCACCTAACTTGCCTAACTTGCCAAGCCACTCGCTAGAACCTCACGCTAGAAGCTCATGATTCTAACGAGCTGGGGGGCTAACTGTTGGGGTCAAAATCAGTCACGACGGAATCAATGTCTGAAAGTCCGTAAAAATCAGCATAACTGTTTTTACGAAAAGTAATCTTCGTAAAGATATCTTTACGAAGAGCCTTGCAGTAAAATATCGTCCAAATCTCAATCGAACCACTAAATACCGATTGTCCGAAGGCAACGGACATGTATCCAAATCGGCCGCCGACAAGCTTGAGTATGGAAATCAGACCGCGGACAAGCCAAGCTCGATCGATACGCGGCGACCAAGCATGCACACAACCCGGTCGCTACGTAGCGACCGAGCTCGAGCCAAGCTCGGTCGCTACGTAGCGACCGAGCATCCGTCTCGTTCCGTCGCTACGTAGCGACCGAGCTCGAGCCAAGCTCGGTCGCTATGTAGCGACCGAGCATCCTTCTCGCTCGGTCGCTACGTAGCGACCGAGCATCCGTCTCGCTCGGTTGCTACGTAGCGACCGAGCCCGAGCCAAGCTCGGTCGCTACGTAGCGACCGAGCGTTCGTCCCGCTCGGTCGCTACGTAGCGACCGAGCCCAAGCCAAGCTCGGTCGCAACGTAGTGACCAAGCGTCCGTCCCGCTCGGTCGCTACGTAGCGACCGAGCCCGAGCCAAGCTCGGTCGCTACGTAGCGACCGAGCACTCGTTCCGCTCGGTCGCTACGTAGCGACCGGGCTCGAGCCAAAGTTCGGTCACTGCGTAGTGACCGAGCTCTTCTGAACATCGGTACGACACCAGTACATGCATTCTCGTCAAACGTTCGAATGTTATCTCCCGAAGACCGTAGCGAGCTCAGTCTATGTTTTCCGCTATTCTAAATCATCGATCAAACTTCGCGGATTAGAAACCGCAGAAAGTTCTTTCTTTGTCGAAAGAAATCGTAGTAAACGCTTCGAGTCGGAAGACGGCCCAAAGGGACCTTAAACACGACTCGAGGCCCATCCTTCGATTTCTTAACCAAAAGCCCGTAAACCACAGCACGGTTTACGCTTGGTCCACAAGGAAGGATAAATGTCAAGTTTCCGCAGATAAATACGGAAGTTTTGAAGATAATTGTGAAAATCGGGAAAAATGGAATATCTCCATTTTTATGCTATGACGGCTTAAGGGCAGAAGAGTAAAAGCATAAACCGACCTTGGAGCTAGTATATAAGGAGTCCTAGGCGAGGAGCATGAGGGAGAGAACTTTTTAGACTCGGAATTCTCTGCACTTAGAAACTTTAGGCTTTATTCTCGACAAGTTCGGTTTCTATGACTGGAACTCAATTACTAGACGAACTCACCCAGGCAGTTCGATCTCTTGTCGAGCTCAATCAATTGAACTACGTTCGGCTTGATCCTCGAAAGGGGTACGTAGGCAGCCTTTAACAAGGTTCAGTCCGAAATCAATCTAAGCCTTTTAGATATCTTTTTCGTCCTTTGTTATCGAGCTGCGACTCAACTAGGATTAGGGTTTTATGTTGCTAGAACTAGGTAACTCGCTGACGGCCCCTGCGGCCAAAGCCTTTGTATTCTCTTGTAATGATCGCAACGCTCTTACGCGAATTCGAAATAAGATCTACTTTCTTTGTAAATTCGTTTTATCATGTTTTCTCATATTTTCCGCATTTGTTTGTGTGACACCCGTCACTTTCGAAATAATAATAAAAATGATGCGATAAATAATAGTTTCTGAAATCTCCATTTATAAATATAAAAGTCAACGTCCACGCTGGAAATCCATAATATAAAATAACATCCGAAATATAGATAACGGTATAAGTCTGAAATAGGAAATAACATAAACGATAAAAGCCCAAAGGCCTAAAAGCCCGATAACGATAAAAGCGATAGAAGCCCAAAAGCCCAATAGCACCGGTCCGATAATCACTCCTGCTCGTCGGTCTCACCTGAAAGGGGAAAAGAAGGAGGGGTGAGCAACAGGGGAGTTGCCCAGCGAGGTATGGGATGCTAAACCGCAAACCACAGACTGAGTTCATAGCACTACTAAAATGTAGGCATAGCTCTAGCATGAAACAAACACGGTGCCTATTACACCACACAGTACAATCAATATGCGGCTAGAGGACTAGCCGTTACAACTCATTCTCTTATAGTACATAGCTACTCTATGCACCACGCATCTCCTCATAAGGATATATACATATACTCGAAGCGTCGCTAGTACAGTCTGTCTCTGTACCCCCGCCCATCGTAGCGTCAAATGCAAACGTCTCTGCACCACGCCCCAAACAGTAGCGTCGAAGATCAAACGTCTCTGAACTCACGCCCATACCATACCGTAGCGTCAAAGCTCAGACATCTCTGAACTCACGCCCTCATCACATAATCCCTACTCATAACTATGTATATACATATATATAGCAGTTCTTAGCATCAATCATTTCACACAATCGTTGAATCCTCTATTATCCTAATTCCGGGTAACAATCAATATCAATAATGAACAAGCAAGACTCTCAAACAGACTCGATTCACAGAGATGGATCATGTTTCGAAACTAAACTTTCCATAATGGTAGTACTAAACTAGCTCGGGATTTAACGGAGTAGCCCTCACCTTAGCAATAGGGAAATGTGGTATCTATGAACTCCAGATGCTCAAATAGACACCAAATCTGAAATCAGGGCGAAAAATCGAGTCAGAACGCCTTTCGAACGGTTTAAAACGGGTCTGGTCAAGGTTTATGGAAAAGTCAATTCGATGGTCAAAGGTCAATCCGGTCAACCCTTGACCAGAAATCAATTTGTCCTAACCGACCGGTTTACCCTAACCGAAACGAAATCAATTTAAACCGGTCAAACCAGTCAAACCAGCGGTTAACCGAGTCAACCGAGTTGACTCACCGGGTCGACTCAGCCGAGTTGGCGAGTCGTCGGCGAGTCACCGGCGACGGTCACCGGGGTGACGGCGGACGACGGCGGCGACGAAGGCGGAGACGGCGGCGAACAGAAGGCGGAGCACGGCGACAGCGACGGCGTTCCGGTGGTGGTGAGGCGGTGGTCTGGCGGCGGAGACGGCGGCGAAAGCGGCGGAGACGATTTCCGGCGGCGGCGCGTGTAACTCACGCGCGCACAGAGGCGAAACTTCCGGAGGCTCTAGCGGCTTCGTCCGGACTCCGATTGCGGCGTGGTCGGTGGCTACGGCTTCGTCTCGACGAGAGGAACACGATGGTGGCTCTGCATGCGCGATATTCTCAACGGTTAAGAAGATATGGCCGATATACTGAACGGACGAAAACAAAGCTTAAGAGGCGGCGGTTTCCGACGATACTCAGCTGCGGTTGATGGTGATGACGAGCTTGACAATGTCCTGGCGTGTGGTGGCTCCGGCGAGGACTCCTGGTGGCAGCATGCAGTGGTTCCTATCTTTCTTTCTCTCACTCTCTCTCTTTTTCACTTCTTCTTCTCTCTAACTTTTCTGATTTCTTTTTGATGCAGGTGGAGAAAACAATGTGAAGATGGGGTATTTATAAACAAACATTTTAGTTTTGATGTACTGCTTGGGCCTTAGCCGGCTAACGAGTTCCGAGACCGAAATTCGGGTCGTTACAATTCTCCCCCACTTACAAGGAATTCGTCCCCGAATTCAAGTCATAATCTGACATGTCCAATGTCATGTAAGAAAACCTCGAATAATAATCCTTGCTCGGCTCAGGTCTCCTCTTGAATCCTATTCCTCCCAACGAACCTTGACCAACATGGTCACTAGATACATGGTCACCACTCCCTAGACTGATTTCACTTGCTGACCAATAAAGAGATATGTTCCCATATATTTTGGTTTAAGCTTCTTTAGATTCCGAGTCTTTGATTCTTCTTGAAACATCCTCCTTCAGATTTATTAGGTCGCCAACTTCAAAATCCAAATCCTTACGGTGCTTATCCACGTAACTCTTCTGACGGTCATGGGCTTCCTAACCTAAGCTTCGAGCATTTCCATTTGCTCTACCGTCTCTTGAATCATTGCTGATTCCATCTCACGTCTCTCCCCCACTTTGGTCCAACAAAGTGGTGTACGACTAGACCCACCATAAAAACCTCGACGATACCATCATAATACTCAAATGATAACAGGTACATCGCGATGAATCTTGATCGTTCCCAAGCTCTCCATAACAACAATCTGAATCTGCTTATCTTTCTGTTAGAAGATCCCCCAAAAAAACTAAAACTTAACCAAACGCGAACTCACAAAACTATGAAAAGCTCTTAAGTCAAATAAGGTGTGAGGTAACTCACACCAACCACAACCAATCATACACGAGATTCACTAATCTCGAACTATACAAGATAACCACAAAACCACAAATATTAACACAAGCAAGTATGTTAAGAACACATATCCGCTATCGGCTCAGCTCCATGGGGATCTCCAACCGCAAACGCACGTGGAGCGATGGCTAGACGCTTCGGTGGTGGTGGAAGTGCCGCATTGCCCCTCCTCGGGCAATCTCTGATGAAGTGACCTGGCTGACTACAGCCAAAGCAGACCTGTGCCGCTGCTGGTGCTGCTGGTGCTGCAATCTGTCTGACTGGTGGCGCAACCTGAGCATCAAATAGCCTACTCCGACAAACCCTACTCTTATGTCCCATCTTTCCACAGTAAAAGCACTGTATGCTCGGTTTGTCCCATGTCCTCTGCTGTGCCTCTGAAGTCCCTCCAAACTTTGGCTGAACTGCCTTGGAGTACTTCTGCTCCTCTGCCAAACCTGCCTCCTGCTCGGCAGCCTTCTCCACCAAATCTCCCAATCTGTGATAAGTGACGACACGGCACCTGTTGCGAATCTCCACTCGCATCCCATTCAAAAATTTCCTCATCAGGTCTTCCTCTAAAATGCCCTCTCCAGCAAATCTGCGAAGTTGGTTAAACACAACCTCATACTCCCTGATAGACATCTCACCCTGGCTTACATGCTCGAACTCGCATTTCTTCCTATCCATAGCTTCCTTCGGAAAGTATTTCCTATCGAACTCTCGGATGAAGTTTGCGAAGGTAAGCCTCTCTGGCCCAAGGTGACTCAATCGTATTCCCTCCCACCATATAAGAGCATCTCCACGAAGGTACTGCATAGTCAATCTGAGCGACAACTCTGGTGGACATTCAATAATCTCCAGCTTCCGCTGCAAGGCTAACTTCCAATCATGTGCAGCTACAGCATCCACTGTCCCACTAAAATGCTCCATATCCATGTTCCTCATCTGACGCGTCAGCTTGTAGAACCTCTCATCATAAACCGGGTAAACATGAGGTCGCGGTGGTGGTGGTGGTAGATCCTGAACACCATGAGCAAACTGCTGAGCTGGTCCGTGCTGCAGTGGAACCTGAGGAAGGGGAACCTGCTGAACGGGATCCTGATGATCATGCTGAGCGGGAATCTGCTGATCCTGCTGGACCTGAACCGGTGGAACTTGCTGAACCTGAATCTGTGGACCCTGCTGCACCTGAACCTGAGGAGCCTGCTGAACTGCAGCCATCTGACGAGCAACCTCCTGAGCAGCTACTCGGGCAGCCTCCTGAGTGGCCTGCCTGGCTGCCTCCTGGGCAATCTGCTGAAGTGCCTCCTGAGCGGCCTGTCTAGCGGCATCCTGAACCATCTGTCTCAATGCATCCTGATCAACTGGTGGAGCCGCGGGTGGCGGAACTGCGGGCTGCTCATGCTCATCTAAATCGTCTCTAACAGCTCTGGCGGTCTGGGCACGAGTGGTTCTTCTCCTTGGCGGCATCTGAAAGGAAAGCGAAAAGTTAACATACGCTGAACTTTTGATACCAACATTTAAGGAGAAGTGATATCGAACGGAAATGTGCTATTTATTTTCATTTTCAAAATTCCCAAATCCCCGAAAATATTTTGAAATCGTCTAAAACCGTCAAAACCGAATAAAACCGAATAAAACCGAATAAAACCGAATAAAACCAGGTCTCCAAAAATCGCCATCCCGGGTCGGAGCCGGGACAGAACCCCGCTCTGATACCAAAACTGTGACACCCGTCACTTTCGAAATAATAATAAAAATGATGCGATAAATAATAGTTTCTGAAATCTCCATTTATAAATATAAAAGTCAACGTCCACGCTGGAAATCCATAATATAAAATAACATCCGAAATATAGATAACGGTATAAGTCTGAAATAGGAAATAACATAAACGATAAAAGCCCAAAGGCCTAAAAGCCCGATAACGATAAAAGCGATAGAAGCCCAAAAGCCCAATAGCACCGGTCCGATAATCACTCCTGCTCGTCGGTCTCACCTGAAAGGGGAAAAGAAGGAGGGGTGAGCAACAGGGGAGTTGCCCAGCGAGGTATGGGATGCTAAACCGCAAACCACAGACTGAGTTCATAGCACTACTAAAACGTAGGCATAGCTCTAGCATGAAACAAACACGGTGCCTATTACACCACACAGAACAATCAATATGCGGCTAGAGGACTAGCCGTTACAACTCATGCGCTTATAGTACATAACTACTCTATGCACCACGCATCTCCTCATAAGGATATATACATATACTCGAAGCGTCGCTAGTACAGTCTGTCTCTGTACCCCCGCCCATCGTAGCGTCAAATGCAAACGTCTCTGCACCACGCCCCAAACAGTAGCGTCGAAGCTCAAACGTCTCTGAACTCACGCCCATACCATACCGTAGCGTCGAAGCTCAGACATCTCTGAACTCACGCCCTCATCACATAATCCCTACTCATAACTATGTATATACATATATATAGCAGTTCTTAGCATCAATCATTTCACACAATCGTTGAATCCTCTATTATCCTAGTTCCGGTTAACAATCAATATCAATAATGAACAAGCAAGACTCTCAAACAGACTCGATTCACAGAGACGGATCATATTTCGAAACTAAACTTTCCATAATGGTAGTACTAAACTAGCTCGGGATTTAACGGAGTAGCCCTCACCTTAGCAATAGGGAAATGTGGTATCTATGAACTCCAGATGCTCAAATAGACTACAAATCTGAAATCAGGGCAAAAAATCGAGTCAGAACGCCTTTCGAACGGTTTAAAACGGGTCTGGTCAAGGTTTATGGAAAAGTTAACTCGATTGTCAAAGGTCAATCCGGTCAACCCTTGACCAGAAATCAATTTGTCCTAACCGACCGGTTTACCCTAACCGAAACAAAATCAATTTAAACCGGTCAAACCAGCGGTTAACCGAGTCAACCGAGTTGACTCACCGGGTCGACTCAAACGAGTTGGCGAGTCGTCGGCGAGTCACCGGCGACGGTCACCGACGGCGACGGCGATGGCTTACCGGTGGTGACGGCGGACGGCGGCGGCGACAGAAGGCGGAGCACGGCGGCAGCGACGGCGTTCCGGTGGTGGTGAGGCGGTGGTCTGGCGGCGGAGACGGCGGCGAAAGCGGCGGAGACGATTTCCAGCGGCGGCGCGTGTAACTCACGCGCGCACAGAGGCGAAACTTCCGGAGGCTCTAGCGGCTTCGTCCGGACTCCGATTGCGGCGTGGTCGGTGGCTACGGCTTCGTCTCGACGAGAGGAACACGATGGTGGCTCTGCATGCGCAATATTCTCAACGGTTAAGAAGATATGGCCGATATACTGAACGGACGAAAACAAAGCTTAAGAGGCGGCGGTTTCCGACGATACTCAGCTGTGGTTGATGGTGATGACGAGCTTGACGATGTCCTGGCGTGCGGTGGCTCCGGCGAGGACTCCTTGTGGCAGCATGCAGTGGTTCCTATCTTTCTTTCTCTCACTCTCTCTCTTTTTCACTTCTTCTTCTCTCTAACTTTTCTGATTTCTTTTTGATGCAGGTGGAGAAAACAATGTGAAGATGGGGTATTTATAAACAAACATTTTAGTTTTGATGTATTGCTTGGGCCTTAGCCGGCTAACGAGTTCCGAGACCGAAATTTGGGTCGTTACAGTTTGGTTACTTGTCGTTGGCTCTCGCAGAGATCCGGGTCCTCTGGGAAATTAGGGTTTTCCTAGTTTCCTTATTTAAACGGAAATCGACAGTGCGAATTTCGGTTCCCACACCAACCATCCCCACAGACATAAGTAACCTTTGAGAAGTCTTTGAAAGGATAAGGGTTTGCATCTGGCCTTTCTCGGCTCATGCACAATCCAAAATCCTTTTACCTTATAGGCAATAGTACCAAGTCCATCTTCTGGACTGACAAAGCTCATTAGATCCTAAGTCAACCAACCAACCATCCTCATATGACTTGGAACTGATGAGTCATCATCTGGCCTGACCGGCCTTGGGACTTAACCCAGACAACATATATGATTTGTTCATACCAACCGATGCATTCAGTAATCAGGTTAGGACCGACACCTTGAACCATCATTCAGAGGTCAGGTCGTCCATACTCAACCATGATCAGATCTTACACGGCCTTCCTTGAACAATCACACTTAGGCTCAGTATCTATGGTCTACGACACATAGTACTAGCCACACACTTCGTCATGACTCTTAGCCAATCTCGAAGCTATCAACACCAAGGTTGATATCTAGAAGCATCACATCAATACTCTTACTCCAGCATCGTGACTATCCATACTAGTGTTCCGCCATCGAACCATCGTCATGAAACATGATCCGACCACTAGACTTGATAAGCCATTGTCCACTTAGCATGTACTGATATAACTGGCCTTCCATTGCCATCATGTGGGTCTACCCCCTACATAAGGCATATGGCGCCTATCCTACTCACCAACCCGAGGTTGATTGTAAGATATCCCACTTAGCCTTTGCGGCTAGAACCATCCAACCATAGCCGGATCGTCCATTGTCCCGTCTAACCGTCTGGTTAAGATCTAGGTGCGATCGGCAAGTTATAAGTCCGGCCAAAAGGCTCACGGTCCTTCTTACCTGATCCAACCCAAAGCCTGGATCTATACCACCGAGTAAGGCCCAAGCCCAAACCGGATTGCCTTGCAACCGATCAGACCTTGCGACACAACACTCCGGTTAAACTAACCGTCCGTCCGTTCGACTATGCAGCCACGGACTGTCCACTTGGTTTGGCCTAAGCCTTGAACCAATGGCACCGTTTGGAACTCACACCCTTTGGGAACTAGTACCCTTTGGACACTCGTGCCTCTTGACAACTCATGACCCTTGGCATCTCGCACCCATTCAGATGCTCCAACCGTTCGACCTAACCGTCCGTAGGGACTGTCTGGTCCGTACGTGTGTCCGGCCTATGGCCAAAGGACCACGCCTTAACCTACACAAGTCATGAACCATTGTCACTGTTCAGGGAAGGGTTGCAACCGTTCAGCACAGAACAGAACCGCCCCTATGCAATCGGATCACCTGAGGCCGGTTTAGACCATGCGCGCGCCTAACTCGTCGGTTATGGACCGCGACCGCATTACTCAACCAGAACCACGGTTATAACCAATCCCAACACATCAACAAGGCCACGCCAATGTACAGAAGGAGTAGAAGAAGAATTGGATGAAAAGAATGAGAAGAATAGGACACAATCCAAAGGCCCATGGCTAGACCGGTTCGGACTGTCCGATTGTCTTAGCCGATGAGTCGGCGGTTACCCCACTGACCCTATCTGTAAGACCCGAACCCTGGCCTCTAGACCTGATGGAGTCCGCAGGCTTACTTATTAATTTCTTTGCTTGTTTGATCCATTTTTAAGTCTATTAGTTACTAAGTCATATTCGAACATGAGGTTCATGAACAAAGGAACAGATTGCACAGCGGAATAACAATGTATAAACTTTGTATTACTTAGAAATATGAGATTCAATACACAACTTCTTAACAGACTCATAGACAATCACTAGTTCATCCCTAGCATCATCTAACCACACGTTACACAGCCTCTCACTGACCGAGCCTTCACGGCTCCTTGGCTTGACCAGAACCATCCTTAGTTCCTGAAACCTCAACCAGATAAGCATTAATCATAACCGAGAATAGAACGGATTGATTCTACAATGCTTGGCTTGGTTCCTAGAACTTAGATAAACCTCAGTCAACATAATCACAAAAACGTATGAACCTACCTACCGTATCCTAAGTCATACAACCAACCACCCCTTGACTTAGAATCAGATAGATAGTCCAGAATAGATAACAGAACATACGAACAGATCCGGATCGTCCCCAAAGACCAATCCGTCTATCCGGATAGAATCTAGGTGCGACCGGCCAATGGAGTCCGGCTCAATGGCCCAACGGACTCCCTTACCTGATCCGGCCTTAGGCCTGGATCCAATCGGCCGAGTAAGCCTCAAGCCTAATCCGGAAGGCTTAGCAACCGGTCAGACCTTGCGACTCTACCTTGGCATAGACAAACCGTGACCTTGTCTTGCTAGACAAGCCATAGGCTGATCCATAAGGATCGGTCCTAACCTGTCCCGAAAGACACCGTTTGGAACATGCACCCTTTGGCCAATCGTGCCTCTTGGTCCTCGTACCTTTTGATGTTCGCAACCTTTGGTAACTCGTACCCTTTGGTCCCTGACACCCTTTGGCAACTCGCAACCTTTGGACACTCATGACTCTTGACAACTCGTGCCCTTTGGGTCATTCCCAACCGTTCGTCCTAACCGCCCAGTCTTGGTGCGATCGGATCATCCGTCTAACCGACCCGTGTCAAGGCTAGCGGTCTGGTTATGTTCGGCCAAAGCCTAGGGACGTGTACCTTGGACTCAACCAACACAACCTTTCGTGTTTAACCAGAGAGAAGAGAAGAGAAACGAATTGAAATAGATAAGGAGAGCCGGATGGGACTTAGGAACCGACCAGAGCCGTGGTGCGGTCGCATGGACCGTCCGTTCGGTCTGATGGAGCCACGGCCCATCACATACCTTGTGAACCACGTCTGGGTTCTCCATGCTCTTCTCCTTGTCTTGATCTCCCATTCTTGACCGGAGTTAGTTCTCAAACGATCAGAGTCGCCGGAACACAACACCACCACAATCGGCCTTTCTCTTGGCCGGAACTCTCTCTTTCTCTCTTTCTTTCTCTCTACGTTTTTCTCTGAGTATTTTACTCTGGAATTCGATAATGAAATCGACCAGAGAGCCCCCATATTTATAGAAAACGAGGGGGTAAGTCTTGCCCCACGAACAGGCACGACTTGCTAGCGAATGGGCACCATCGGCCAAGAGTTGCCCCCTTTCGGCCACTTGCATCCCTTCGCCCTTTCTGATTGGGTTTGGGGTCGGCCACAAGCCCAACCCACGCCCCAGGCCTTCTGGACACAGCCCACAGCCTTGACCAAGGACCCAGCAGCCCATGGCCTCATGGCCGGACCTCCCAGTCCGCCACTGACCCAGACCCGGTCCATCGGCCTAAAGCCCGGACAGTCCGTCTAGCTGAGATGAGCTGATACTCAGCTGCCTCAGCTGAGTGAGCTAGTAGTCCAGCTAGTGGAGCTGACTTAGTAGGGACTGAGCTGGAGTGAACTGAACCTAGCTTCCTTGAGCTGGCCGAGCTACTCGTCCGCTTCGTCCTAGCTACCGTCTTACTCGTCCTAGCTGTCTCTTAGCTTGTATAAGGTTAAGTCAAAGTTTCCTTATGTCCTTAACCTTCTTTCTCGACCATGGAACGCTTGCCTTGATGTCTCAAGACTGGCTTGAACGTTTCCTCGAACCATGGCCGTCCCAACAATCCTATTCAGGATTGGGGGCGTGACAAGTCTCCCCCCCTTGGGATGGATTCGTCCTCGAATCCGAATCGAATGCTTCCTCGGAAACAAACTGGTCCAACCTGATGCACCTCAGATCATGGAGCAGTTCGTTGGACAAGTCCAACATGAAGATCAGAACAGTCCGAGAAATTCAACAGAGGTTCATCCGGACGACCGTACCGAACGCACTGACCGGGCCGTGTACCGGATCGACCCGCGTACGTCCGGAAAGGAGCTTCGTTTGGATCCACGTCCAGACGATCGATCTGACCGTACTGAAGCTCGGCTACCCCGACCAACTCGTCAAGTTAGGAAGATCGATCAAGCCAAACTCTCATCCGAACGCACCGATTTCGAATCAGACCGCAGCTTCTCATTTCTGACCCGACTGGCTCTTACCGCGGGCACTGCCGAACGTACCGCCGAACGTTCTGAAAATCCGACTTACCAGTTTGATCCGATTCTTCAGTTTGATCATCTGAGCTTCTCAAGGGGAAGGATACTTAAGCTCTCTGAAGATATTGGACACATTTGGAACACATCAGTTCATGAGTTTCCTTCATCCGATCATGCAGACCGTCCGGACCATGTACTGCTCCTTACCGCGGGACATGCATCCAGATTCATCGAATCTGGACAAGAGTAGGCAAAGGGTTCACTTTGGCCAGTCAACATAATTTTCTGTGTATTGACCAGATCTGGTCTTTGTTATATTTTCTATGTCTTATTTTCACACAAAATGATTTATTTCATTTTGACTAAACTTGTATAAGTACTCCATCATTTCTGAATAAAGATTATCGATTTTTCCCTTCAAAACTTCTTAAGTTTTCTCTCTTTGTTCATTGCAAAGAACTTGTTTTTAGTTTACTTTGGTGTGGTTAACATCCGAGCAAACACCTTGTCTAATCGGACCGGTGAGTCACATCCGGCGATCTAGTCAAGTCAGTCTCCACAACGGACCTGTGAGTCACATCAGGCGTTGTTCAGACTTGGAAATATCGAAGGCCTTCCGCATCCTTCGTGAGATCCCTCGATCCATCACTTCTCCATCCGGAGATCCTATCAAATACCGTACCGGCTGAGTGTTCCGATCTAAGGGTCTATCAAAGTGGTATCAGAGCCACTCAACCGGTATCATCTTCTCATTCCATCTTCTCATCTACCATCTTCTTCATCTAAAAAGTTCTTCTTCTATCTATCTTGAACCCGGGCCACTCATTACCACCATATAAAAAAAAAAAAAAAAAAAAAAAGAAAAGAAACAGTATAAAAAAAAAAAAAAAAATAAGAAAGATTGTGGTGGTGGTGGAAGAGAAAGCCTGCTGGCTGAAGAGTAATCCGGCCTTTGAGTTGGTTAAGGCGGGTTCCCCTTGTAATCTCTTATCTACCTTCTCTTGTGACCCTTGTTTGATTGGATCTGACCCACTGAGTATCTTTGGACTTGTCTTTCTCTGAACTTTGAGAACAAACCAAAATCTTGTGTGAACCACTTCAAATCTTTGAGAGAAACACGTGAGTGGGAGAGGAAACAAACACTTGAGAGTGTGAGGTATTTGTTACCCTAACGTTTATTGTTGAGAATTTCAGGAAGAACCATGAGCAGTGAGGAAGAACGGAACCGTCCCGGAAATTCTGTAGCCGGACTCTCAAACCTCCAAATGAGGGCTTTAAACGATACTTTTACTAACCTTATGAATGCAGGACTTGAGCAGATCCATCAAAGGTTAGATGAGATTCAGGAGAGCCAACAAACCAGATCTAGAACCGGAACCAGACGAGCTCAACCTAGACGGAACAGCCAATCCGATCTAGAAATCTTTGACGAAGATACCAACGATGATCAATCCATCAACCGACCCAGGAGAGGACATAGAAACCGAAACCCAGGTGAAGTCAATCCTTTTGCTAGAGCTGAACGAAATGAAAATGGGTTGGGTGCTTTGAAATTGAAAATTCCAAGCTTTGAAGGAAAGAATGATCCTGATGTCTTTTTAGAATGGGAAAGGAAAATTGAACTGGTTTTTGATTGTCAAAACTTGTCTGATATTAGGAAGGTTAGGTTAGCAGCTTCTGAATTTTCTGGCTATGCTATTAACTGGTATGACCGAGTTGTGACTCACAGGAGGAGAACAGGTGAAGCACCAGTGGAGACTTGGTTGGGGCTTATTACGCTTATGCGGAAACGCTTCGTACCGGACCATTACCAACGCGACCTACACCACAAACTCAGGAGGCTACTTCAGGGAACAAAGTCGGTTGAGGACTACCATCAGGAAATGGAGACTTTGATGCTTAAGGCTGATGTGGATGAACCTGTAGACGCAACCATGGCTAGATTCCTCACTGGACTCAACCGGGACATCCAAGACCGCATGGAACTTCAGGATTATAGTGACATGGAACAGATGCTACACAAGGCTATCCTGATTGAGCAGCAAGTCAAAAGGAAAGGACTCTCCAAATCCACCTTCCCTTCAAAATCACCTTTTCCATCTAAGCCTAGCTACCAAGACAAAGGTAAGTATCCTGCCACAACAAATACTGCTTTGAAAACTGATGTTCCTACTCGTGTGGATAAAGGAAAAGCAGTGGAAAACCCCAGCAGAACAAGAGACATAAGGTGTTTCAAGTGTCAGGGCCTCGGACACTATGCCAACAAATGTCCAAACCAGCGGGTGATGGTTCTTTTGGAAAATGGTGATGTAGAATCCGAGGAGGACAAAGAGGAAAAAGAGGACCTTGGTCCCATTTTTGATGAGGAAGAAGAGCCCTTTGATTACCCAGCCAGTGGACCACTTCTTGTTACAAGAAAGCTCTTGGAGGAACCGATCTTAGAGGACGAAATTGAGGAAGTAATTGATGAGTTCTGTTCCTCGTTTGTTAAAGAAACAGGACCGGTCTATGACGAGGACAATCTCAGCTTTCCAGCTACTGGTCCTCTTCTTGTCACTAGACGATCCTTAAGTGTTCAGCCTAAAACCGACGAGAAGGAACAAAGGGAGAATCTCTTTCACTCTAGATGTTTTGTTTCTTCTAAAGTTTGCTCTTTGATTATAGATGGTGGCAGCTGTACCAACGTGGCTAGTGATACCTTGGTGAAGAAACTTGGACTTGTTACACGTCCACTTGCCAAACCTTTCAGGTTGGAATGGTTGAATGAGGACGGAGAGCAATACGTCAAGGAACAGGTGACTGTTCCGATCACTATCGGACGGTACGAGGATGAGGTCGTGTGTAACGTCCTTCCCATGGACGCTTGTCACATTCTTTTGGGTCGACCTTGGCAGTTCGACAAGAAGGCTGTCCATGATGGCTACACAAACCGCCACTCCTTTGAACACAATGGAAAGAAAATCACCTTGGTTCCCCTTTCTCCCTTAGAAGTTCACCAAGATCAAATCCAACTTAAGAAGGGACGAGAACAAGACTCCAAACCTGAGGCATCAGCAAGAAATTCCAACTTCTACATCAAACAAGGTCAGGTAAGAAAAACCCTTGCCACCAAAAAGCCATTCCTTTTGCTTGTTTATAAGGAATCTCTTATGGCCTCATCTTCTTCTCACCTTGCACCGGACATTCCGAGTGATTTGAAAGGATTATTGCAGGAGTTTTCTGATGTATTTCCTGAAGAAAATCCAAAAGGATTGCCTCCAATCCGTGGCATTGAACATCAGATCGATCTCGTTCCAGGCGCGTCCTTGCCAAACCGACCAGCGTACCGCACTAACCCCGTCGAGACCAAGGAACTCCAAAAGCAGATTGATGATCTTCTTGACAAAGGATACATCCGAGAAAGCCTCAGCCCATGTGCTGTACCTGTCCTACTCGTGCCAAAGAAAGATGGGTCGTGGAGGATGTGTGTGGACTGTCGGGCCATAAACAACATCACGGTAAAGTATCGCCATCCCATCCCTCGTCTTGATGACATGCTTGATGAACTTCATGGTGCTTGTGTCTTTTCTAAGATAGACTTGAAAAGTGGATACCACCAGATTAGAATGAAAGAGGGAGATGAATGGAAAACGGCCTTTAAAACAAAACTAGGATTGTATGAATGGTTAGTTATGCCTTTTGGTTTGACTAATGCACCTAGTACTTTCATGCGTCTGATGAACCATGTGTTGAGATCCTTTATTGGTCATTTCGTTGTTGTGTATTTTGATGATATTCTTGTTTATAGCAAAAACCATGAGGAACATCAAAGGCATTTGAGAGCCGTTCTTGAAGTCCTTAGGGACGAACGTTTGTTTGCTAACCTTGGAAAGTGTTCTTTTGGTACAGATCAAGTTGTTTTCCTAGGTTTTGTTGTAGGAAAAGATGGCCTGAAGGTTGATGAAGAAAAGGTCAAAGCCATCCGCGACTGGCCCATTCCTAAGTCCGTAAGTGAGGTTCGAAGCTTCCATGGCCTTGCTGGTTTCTATCGACGGTTCGTCCAAGACTTCAGTTCTATAGCCGCTCCTCTCACTGAGGTTATCAAGAAGAATGTGGGTTTCAAGTGGGAACAACCTCAGCAGGAAGCTTTCCAAATCCTAAAAGAGAAGTTAACTCAAGCCCCTCTTCTTGCTTTACCAGATTTTTCTAAAACTTTTGAGATTGAGTGTGATGCTTCCGGAGTGGGTATTGGTGCTGTTCTTATGCAGGATAGGAAACCCATCGCATACTTTAGTGAGAAACTTGGAGGAGCTACCTTGAACTACCCAACCTACGACCAGGAGCTTTATGCTTTGGTGAGAGCACTTCAAACTTGGCAGCACTACCTTTGGCCCAAGGAATTCGTCATTCATACCGACCATCAGTCCCTGAAACATTTGAAGGGACAACAGAAGCTTAACAAACGCCATGCTCGTTGGGTTGAATTCATTGAGACATTTCCATACGTGATCAAGTATAAACAAGGTAAGGAAAATGTTGTGGCCGATGCCTTGTCACGCAGGTATGTTCTCCTTTCAGCTCTTGAGACCAAACTTCTTGGATTTGAATTTATCAAAGAGATTTATGCATCTGATCCGGATTTCAAAGAGATTTTCAAAAAGAGTTCCAAAACTGCTTATGGGAAGTATTATCAGGTTGCTGGTTTCTTGTTTTATGATAACCGCTTGTGTGTTCCCCAATGTTCTTTGAGGGAGTTGTTTGTCAGGGAAGCACACGGAGGTGGCTTGATGGGACACTTTGGTGTGAAGAAAACCTACAAGGTTGTGTTCGATCATTTCTATTGGCCGGGTCTCATGAAAGATGTTGAGAGGATTTGCAGTCGATGTGTTGTGTGCAAAAAGTCTAAATCCAAAGTCTTGAACCAAGGTTTGTATACAGCTCTACCCATCCCTTCTCATCCATGGGTAGACATTTCTATGGACTTTGTACTTGGATTGCCGCGATCCAAGTCAGGTAAGGATTCCATCTTTGTTGTGGTTGATAGATTTTCAAAGATGTCTCATTTCATTGCATGCCATAAGACTGATGATGCTACTCACATTGCTGAACTGTTCTTTAGAGAAGTGGTTAGGTTGCATGGAATGCCTAAGACTATCGTTTCAGATAGAGATGCTAAGTTCCTTAGCTACTTTTGGAAAACTTTGTGGTCTAAATTAGGCACTAAATTGATGTTCTCTACTACTTGTCATCCTCAAACTGATGGACAAACTGAGGTTGTGAACCGTTCACTATCTGCCTTGCTTAGGTCTTTGATAAAGAAAAACTTGAAAACTTGGGAAGAATGTTTGCCGCATGTGGAATTTGCTTATAACCATTCTATGCATTCAGCTACTCAGTTTTCACCTTTTGAGGTTGTGTATGGGTTTAATCCTCTTTCTCCACTTGATCTTTTACCTCTTCCTTTGAGTGAACGTGTTAGCACAGATGGCAAGAAGAAGGCGGACACAATAAAGAAGATGCATGAACGGGTCCGAGCTAACATCATGGCCAGAACAGAAAGGTACACTCGACAAGCCAACAAGAAACGTAAGGAGGTCGTTTTTGAAGAAGGAGATTTGGTTTGGGTTCACTTGAGGAAGGAACGTTTTCCGGAAGAAAGAAAATCTAAGCTCATGCCCCGTGTGGACGGACCATTTCAGATCATCAGAAAAATCAGTGACAATGCGTATCAATTGGATCTGAAAGGTAAGTATGATATCTCTTCAAGCTTCAACGTTTCTGATTTATCTCCTTTTCTTGTAGATGTTCCGGATTTGTGGAAAAATCCTCTTAAAGGAGGAGGGAATGATGCACCTCAGATCATGGAGCAGTTCGTTGGACAAGTCCAACATGAAGATCAGAACAGTCCGAGAAATTCAACAGAGGTTCATCCGGACGACCGTACCGAACGCACTGACCGGGCCGTGTACCGGATCGACCCGCGTACGTCCGGAAAGGAGCTTCGTTTGGATCCACGTCCAGACGATCGATCTGACCGTACTGAAGCTCGGCTACCCCGACCAACTCGTCAAGTTAGGAAGATCGATCAAGCCAAACTCTCATCCGAACGCACCGATTTCGAATCAGACCGCAGCTTCTCATTTCTGACCCGACTGGCTCTTACCGCGGGCACTGCCGAACGTACCGCCGAACGTTCTGAAAATCCGACTTACCAGTTTGATCCGATTCTTCAGTTTGATCATCTGAGCTTCTCAAGGGGAAGGATACTTAAGCTCTCTGAAGATATTGGACACATTTGGAACACATCAGTTCATGAGTTTCCTTCATCCGATCATGCAGACCGTCCAGACCATGTACTGCTCCTTACCGCGGGACATGCATCCAGATTCATCGAATCTGGACAAGAGTAGGCAAAGGGTTCACTTTGGCCAGTCAACATAATTTTCTGTGTATTGACCAGATCTGGTCTTTGTTATATTTTCTATGTCTTATTTTCACACAAAATGATTTATTTCATTTTGACTAGAACTTGTATAAGTACTCCATCATTTCTGAATAAAGATTATCGATTTTTTCCCTTCAAAACTTCTTAAGTTTTCTCTCTTTGTTCATTGCAAAGAACTTGTTTTTAGTTTACTTTGGTGTGGTTAACATCCGAGCAAACACCTTGTCTAATCGGACCGGTGAGTCACATCCGGCGATCTAGTCAAGTCAGTCTCCACAACGGACCTGTGAGTCACATCAGGCGTTGTTCAGACTTGGAAATATCGAAGGCCTTCCGCATCCTTCGTGAGATCCCTCGATCCATCACTTCTCCATCCGGAGATCCTATCAAATACCGTACCGGCTGAGTGTTCCGATCTAAGGGTCTATCACAACCACTCTGGGTACTCTGCTTTCATTCTAGCTTCGGTCTCCCAAGTGATTATATCCTGACCATTACAGTCCCAGACAACTTTGACCATCTGGACCGTCTTCTTCCTTGTTGCTTTTTCCATCCTATCTATGATTCGAACTGGCCTCGTTTCCAAGGTTAGGTTCTTACCAAGATCGTCTGGAATGGCAGGAAGAGCGATGTCTTGGTCCGTCAAACATTTCCGAAGTTGGGAGACGTGGAACACATTATGAAATGCGTCCATCTTGGCCGGCAAGTCCAACTTGTAGGCCACCATCCCAACTCTTTCAATGACCTTGAATGGCCCCAAGTATCTCGGGTCTAACTTCCGTCTCCCGGAAATTCGGACTCGTCCTTTGAAGGTAATCATTTTGAGATACACCAAATCACCTACTTGAAACTCGAGATCTTTCCTTCTTCGATCTGCATAGTTCTTTTGACGATCTTGTGCCTGTCTCATCTTGTCCCTCAAGAACTTGATCTTTTCGGTTGTCTCTTCGACAATCTCCGGACCAATCATGCTGCGTTCCCCAACTTGGGTCCAGCATAGGGGTGTCCTGCATGGACGCCCATACAGAGCTTCGTATGGCGACATGCCAATACTACTATGGAAACTATTGTTGTAAGCAAATTCTACCAGAGGTAGATGTTTCTCCCAGGAATCACCCCAGTCTAGAACACATGCTCGCAACATATCTTCCAATGTCTGGATCGTACGTTCAGACTGTCCATCCGTCTGTGGGTGATAGGCTGTACTCATGTTCACCCTTGTTCCTAAGGCCTTTTGGAAAGCCTTCCAGAAGTAGGATGTGAACCTTGAATCCCTATCTGATACTATACTTGCCGGCACACCATGTAGTCGGACGATCTCATCAATGTACTTACGTACAATCTGATCTACCCCATCCGACTTCTTGATAGCCAGGAAGTGTGCTGATTTGGTTAGTCGATCAACCACAACCCAAACCGCATCCTTCTTATTCCTCGTGGTAGGGAACCCGGTCACAAAGTCCATTGTGATGTGATCCCATTTCCATTCCGGAATAGGCAAGCTTTGTAATAACCCACTAGGCACTTGATGTTCTGCTTTGATGAGTTGGCAAGTGGAACACTTGGCCACCCATTCCGCTACATCTGCCTTCATACGGATCCAATGATAGAATTTCTTAAGGTTCTGGTACATCTTGGTCGCCCCAGGATGAACCGAGAATCTGGATTTATGAGCTTCCCTCATAATCTCTTCCTTTAGACTCCTATCATTAGGAACACTGATCCGACCGTTTACTAGGATGGTACCATCCTTTGCGATCTGGTACTCCGTCCTATCATTCTGAGCAACCTTATTCAGGTTCTCGTCCTGACCTTGAGCCAACCGGATTCGAGTAAGCAGGTCGGCTTGGTTAACCGCCTCCAACCCCAAAGCTTCGGTCGTCGTAGTCAGCACATTCAGCCGCAGAGCACGGACCATACCGTCCAGGTCGTCCGCCTCCCGTTCGGCCGATACATCAGCCCTCTTCCGGCTCAAAGCGTCTGCTACCAGATTAGCCTTTCCCGGATAGTAGGTGATGTCTAAATCGTAGTCAGCTACGAATTCCATCCACCTCCTCTGCCTTAAGTTTAACTCAGGCTGGGTGAATATATACTTAAGACTCTTATGGTCCGTAAGTATCTGAACTTTGGCGCCATACAAGTATGATCGCCAAATCTTTAAGGCGAATACTACCGCAGCCATTTCGAGATCATGGGTGGGGTAGTTTCCCTCATGTTTCCTCAATTGCCTGGACGCATAGGCAATGACTTTCCCATGCTGGGTCAATACGCAACCTAGTCCAGTGATGGACGCGTCCGTATAGACCACATATGGTTGGTCGGCCTCCGGAAGTACTAGGACGGGTGCGCTAGTCAGCATGTTCTTAAGTGCGGAGAAACATTCCTCACACTCTTCAGCCCATGTGAACTTAACGTCCTTCCCAGTCAACCGCGTCATAGGCTGAGCCAAGCTTGCGAATCCTTTCACAAACTTCCTATAGTAACCTGCCAGCCCTAAGAAGCTTCTGACTTCCGTAGCACTGCGTGGTCGGGGCCAATCCTTGATTGCCCTGATCTTCTCTGGATCCACCGAGATGCCCTGATCGGAAACAATATGGCCGAGGAACCCAATACTCTTCTGCCAAAAACTACATTTACTGAGTTTAGCATAGAGTTTGTGTTCTCGTAATCGTTCCAGCACGGCTCTCAAGTGTTTCTCATGAGATTCCTCATCCTTGGAATAAATTAGGATATCATCAATGAAGATGATCACGAATTCATCCAAGAAATCTCGGAACACGCTGTTCATCATTTTCATGAAAGCGGCAGGTGCATTAGTCAGACCGAACGGCATCACTACGAACTCGTAATGACCGTACCTGGTCCTAAATGCCGTCTTCCTAATATCATTTGGCTCTATAGGGATCTGATGATACCCTGAAGCCAAATCGATCTTGGAAAACCACTTTGCTCCTTTGAGTTGATCCAACAGTTCGTCTATCCTGGGCAACGGGTACTTGTTCTTCACAGTGACCCTGTTCAACCCTCGATAGTCGATGCACAGACGCATGCTACCATCCTTCTTTCTCACGAAGAGGACTGGTGCACCCCAAGGGGAGCTACTTGGCCGTATGAACCCCTTGTCAAGCAATTCTTCTAATTGCTTCTTTAGCTCGGCCATCTCGGCCGGAGCCATCCGGTACGGACTCTTGGACAGCGGAGCTGTCCCTGGCTCTAGTTCAATCGTAAATGGATCCGACCTATCAGGGGGGACACCCTGAGGTACCTGGAACACATCTGGGAACTTCGACACCAACGAATCCTCTGCAAGGTCTTTCAGACAGACAGAACTGCCCGGCTCTGTAGTTGTAATTGTAGCCAAGAAGGACTGACAACCCTGTTCCAACATCCGAATCGCTCGAACTGCTGAAACCACTACTTTCTCTTGAGCCGGACACAGACATTGGTACTGGATCGGTCGAAGCCCAGTCTCCAATTGCACACGACCTTTATGGCAATCGAGAGTGGCCCGATACTTTCCCAACCAGTCCATACCTAGGATCACTTCGTGATTCTTTAGGTGGACACAGACTAAATCCACAGGGAATACCTTTCCCTGTATTGACACTGGGATATTTGACATGAGACCTAGTGAGTTCATGGCTTGCCCTCCGGCTGCCCTCACTATCCCAAAATTATCTCCAGCGTCCAGACAGAACAGACCCTTTCCGACCAGTCCCGGACTCACAAAACTATGTGTAGCCCCTGTGTCGAAAAGTACGTGGGTTTCCACACCACCAATCATGAGGGTTCCTAACAGAGACCCTCATCAGAATCCCCTAGACATTCTAGGTTCCATACCAAGCATTTTCTACTTGAATGTAAAAAGAAAAATTTAGGAATTACCAGAGATCGAATCAAACGATCCAGAAGCGCCGTCGTCCCGGGATAGCTCATACACCCTTGGTGTTGTGGTCGGCCTACTCTGGGTCGACTTGCCTGTGTCTCCACGGCCCTTCCCTTGTCCTCCTTGTAACTTAGGACAATCTGACTTGTAGTGTCCAGTCTTGCCACATAGGAAACAAGTCACGGAGCCGCTGCCACTGGACTGGTCTGAGAATCGGTTTGGTCGAGTGCAGTTTTGGATCGTGTGATCCATGCTGCCACATCGCACGCAAGCCCCCATGGCCTTCCAGCACTCACCGGGATGATTCTTTCCACACTTGGGACATGTAGGTCGGCCACCAGAGGTCTTACCTCCGTCCACCTGGTCCCACTTCCTCTTTTTATCATTTGTTTTGCCCGACGGGCCAGACTGTGACTTAGCCTTAAGCTTAGCTTCTTCAGCCAAGTTAGACTCTAGCAAAGCCACCCGTTCCACCAGTTCCCGACGGTGTTGAAAGTGCGGATCGAGCAATGGGTCTTCAGTTCGGCCTTAGGCCTCGGATGAACCTACGGACCTGGACTGCCTCGTCCTCCAGCTCTCTTCCAACAAACCGTCTGAGCCGGTTGAACTCTTCTTCGTACTCCCGTACGGTCCTGCGGCCTTGGGCCAAATCTAGAAACTGAGCTTCCAGACGATCCCAAGCCTCAGCAGGGAAGTATTTGCGGTTGAATTCAACTTCAAAATCCGCAAAACTTTCCAGACTCCCATTGGTGCGCTTGTCCACCGCAAGCCACCAGTTATGCGCGTCCCCTTCCAGGAAGTGAACCGCAATGTCGCGTCTGTAATCCACTGGACAGCGAGTTGATTGAAAGTTTCGGACCAACCTACTCCTCCACTCGTCTGCCACAATAGGGTCGGTGCTACCGGAGAAATGCTTCGTACCCAACCGGGTAAATGTTGAAGCAGACTCAGATAGTCCACCTTCTTTCCAGACTTTTCCGGTGGATCGATCTCGATCACCTCGACCGTTTCCACACTGGACCATTGGTGTTGGGGGTGGTCGTAGCCACAGGCGTAGCCTGGCCAACCGAGGAGTTCACCAGTGGCGTGAACAGTTGCGCCATGGCCGCAACCTGAGTCCCCATTACCTTCATGGCCTCTAACAAGTCCTCTTTGGACAGTGCTGCGGGCACATTAGCCGTTCCATCGGCCGTTCTCTCATGCTGGTCACCATCGCGGTTAGCGTTCGAGGATTCCACTTCCTCGTCACTCTCCCGATGTTCCTGACCATCCTGTTGCGTCCCTGTAAGATTAGCCTGATCAGTTGGCAACACGTCTCTAGTGTCAGCTGCGGTCGGATCGGTTTGCAATCCGGATAGATTGGTCCCGTCCATGGCCGCTTGACTAGACTGACCGGCTGTTTTCTTACTCTTTCGGGACTTTCCCGATCTGCTTTTTCCAGCCTTAGGATTCAGACAATGTTAGTACGAAACACACTAACATAAACAAAACAAAACAATCCCTAGACTAAGCAATCAAACCTCACCGTGAGACCTAATCAGCTAGCTGCGTGTGTGTGTGTGGACTGCCTAACCCAACTATCCTAGAATCAAGCATGCTCTGATACCAACTTGTAAGACCCGAACCCTGGCCTCTCGACCTGATGGAGTCCGCAGGCTTACTTATTAATTTCTTTGCTTGTTTGATCCATTTTTAAGTCTATTAGTTACTAAGTCATATTCGAATATGAGGATCATGAACAAAGGAACAGATTGCACAGCGGAATAACAATGTATAAACTTTGTATTACTTAGAAACATGAGATTCAATACACAACTTCTTAACAGACTCATAGACAATCACTAGTTCATCCCTAGCATCATCTAACCACACGTTACACAGCCTCTCACTGACCGAGCCTTCACGGCTCCTTGGCTTGACCAGAACCATCCTTAGTTCCTGAAACCACAACCAGTTAAGCATTAATCATAACCGAGAATAGAGCGGATTGATTCTACAATGCTTGGCTTGGTTCCTAGAACTTAGATAAACCTCAGTCAACATAATCACAAAAACGTATGAACCTACCTACCGTATCCTAAGTCATACAACCAACCACCCCTTGACTTAGAATCAGATAGATAGTCCAGAATAGATAACACACGAACAGATCCGGATCGTCCCCAAAGACCAATCCGTCTATCCGGATAGAATCTAGGTGCGACCGGCCAATGGAGTCCGGCTCAATGGCCCAACGGACTCCCTTACCTGATCCGGCCTTAGGCCTGGATCCAATCGGCCGAGTAAGCCTCAAGCCTAATCCGGAAGGCTTAGCAACCGGTCAGACCTTGCGACTCTACCTTGGCTTAGACAAACCGTGACCTTGTCTTGCTAGACAAGCCATAGGCTGATCCATAAGGATCGGTCCTAACCTGTCCCGAAAGACACCGTTTGGAACATGCACCCTTTGGCCAATCGTGCCTCTTGGTCCTCGTACCTTTTGATGTTCGCAACCTTTGGTAACTCGTACCTTTGGTCCCTGACACCCTTTGGCAACTCGCAACCTTTGGACACTCATGACTCTTGACAACTCGTGCCCTTTGGGTCATTCCCAACCGTTCGTCCTAACCGCCCAGTCTTGGTGCGATCGGATCATCCGTCTAACCGACCCGTGTCAAGGCTAGCGGTCTGGTTATGTTCGGCCAAAGCCTAGGGACGTGTCCCTTGGACTCAACCAACACAACCTTTCGTGTTTAACCAGAGAGAAGAGAAGAGAAACGAATTGAAATAGATAAGGAGAGCCGGATGGGACTTAGGAACCGACCAGAGCCGTGGTGCGGTCGCATGGACCGTCCGTTCGGTCTGATGGAGCCACGGCCCATCACATACCTTGTGAACCACGTCTGGGTTCTCCATGCTCTTCTCCTTGTCTTGATCTCCCATTCTTGACCGGAGTTAGTTCTCAAACGATCAGAGTCGCCGGAACACAACACCACCACAATCGGCCTTTCTCTTGGCCGGAACTCTCTCTTTCTCTCTTTCTTTCTCTCTACGTTTTTCTCTGAGTATTTTACTCTGGAATTGGATAATGAAATCGACCAGAGAGCCCCCATATTTATAGAAAACGAGGGGGTAAGTCTTGCCCCACGAACAGGCACGACTTGCTAGCGAATGGGCACCATCGGCCAAGAGTTGCCCCCTTTCGGCCACTTGCATCCCTTCGCCCTTTCTGATTGGGTTTGGGGTCGGCCACAAGCCCAACCCACGCCCCAGGCCTTCTGGACACAGCCCACAGCCTTGACCAAGGACCCAGCAGCCCATGGCCTCATGGCCGGACCTCCCAGTCCGCCACTGACCCAGACCCGGTCCATCGGCCTAAAGCCCGGACAGTCCGTCTAGCTGAGATGAGCTGATACTCAGCTGCCTCAGCTGAGTGAGCTAGTAGTCCAGCTAGTGGAGCTGACTTAGTAGGGACTGAGCTGGAGTGAACTGAACCTAGCTTCCTTGAGCTGGCCGAGCTACTCGTCCGCTTCGTCCTAGCTACCGTCTTACTCGTCCTAGCTGTCTCTTAGCTTGTATAAGGTTAAGTCTAAGTTTCCTTATGTCCTTAACCTTCTTTCTCGACCATGGAACGCTTGCCTTGATGTCTCAAGACTGGCTTGAACGTTTCCTCGAACCATGGCCGTCCCAACAATCCTATTCAGGATTGGGGGCGTGACACTATCTGACTGAACCACGGCTTTGGAGTCCTTCTCCAGACCTTTCTCTATGCCTTGGGTATTCATAACCACACGGCCTCCTCTCTCCTAAACCATTCTCCTTGCCGGAGACACAAAACCACCACGACCGGCTCTTTTCCGGCCGATGTCTTGGCCGGGACTCTCTCTCTCTCTCTCTACGTATTTCTCTGAGAATTTTACTCTGGAATTGGATAATGAAATCAACAGGAGAGACCCCATATTTATAGAAAACGAGGGGGTAAGTCTTGCCCCATGAACAGGCACGACTTGCTAGCGAATGGGCACCATCGGCCAAGGGTTGTCCCCTTTCGGCCACTTGCATCCTTTCACCCTTTCTGATTGGGTTTGGGGTGGGTCATAAGCCCAACCCACGCCCCAAGACTCCTGGACTTAGCCCACGGCCTTGTCTAAGGACCCAACAGCCCAATGGCCTCATGGCCGGACCTCACAGCCCGCCACTGACCCGGACCCGGACCATCGGCCTAAAACCCAAACAGTCCGTCTATCTGAGATGAGCTGACTCCCAGCTGCCTCAGCTGAGTGAGCTAGTAGTCCAGCCAGTGGAGCTGACTTAGTAGTGGCTTAGCTGGAGTGAACTCAACCTAGCTTCGTTAAGCTGGTCGAGCTACTTCTCTATCTCGTCCAGCTACCGTCTTACTTGTCTTAGCCGTCTCTTTGCTCTTATAAGGTTAAGTCAAAGTTTCCTTATGTCTTTAACCTTCTTTCTTGACCATGGAACGTTTGCCTGGATGTCCTAAGACTGGCTGGTATGTTTCCTCGAACCATGGCCGTCCCGACAATCCTTTCCAGGATTGGGGGCGTGACAGCCACAGACGTCCTGTGTGTGCTGACGGAGACACACGGACACACACGGACAGCCATGGATGTCTTGTGTGTGCTGATGGACAGCCACAGACGTCCTGTGTGTACTGAACAGACAGCCCACATGGGCCAAAATCACCTGAACAGTCCACGGGAAAGGCCAGCGTGCTGAGTCCAACGACCAGCGTGCTGATATGTGTACTGATGGAAAGCCACAGACGTCCTGTGTGTGCTGACGGAGACACACGGACACACACTGACACACACGGACAGCCATGGATGTCTTGTGTGTGCTGATGGACAGCCACAGATGTCCTGTGTGTATTGAACAGACAGCCCACATGGGCCAAAATCACCGGAACAGTCCACGGGAAGGGCCAGCGTGCTGAGTCTAAGGACCAGCGTGCTGATATGTGTACTGATGGACAGCCACAGACGTCCTGTGTGTGCTGACGGAGACACACGGACACACACTGACACACACGGACAGACATGGATGTCTTGTGTGTGCTGATGGACAGCCACAGATGTCCTGTGTGTACTGAACAGACAGCCCACATGGGCCAAAATCACCCGAACAGTCCACGGGAAGGACCAGCGTGCTGATATGTGTACTGATGGACAGCCACAGACGTCCTGTGTGTGCTGACGGACAAGCACAGACAGCCACGGACAGCCACGGACTACCTGTGTGTGCTGACGGACACACACGGAGGTCTTGTGTGTGCTGATGGACACCCACGGACGTCCTGTGTGTGCTGGCGGACACCCACGGACATCCTGTGTGTACTGAACAGACTGCCCACGTGGGGCAACATCACCCAAACAGTCCACGGGATTGCCCAGCGTGCTGATTCCAAGGACCAACGTGCTGATATGTGTACTGATGGACAGCCACGGATGTCCTGTGTGTGCTGACGGACACACACGGACAGACACACGGACAGCTACAGACGTTCTTTATGTGCTGACAAACACACACGAACGTCATGTGTGTGCTGACGGACACCCACGGACGTCATGTGTGTACTGAACAGACATCCCACGTGGGCCAAAATCACCCGAAGAGTCCACGGGAAGGGCCAGTGTGCTGAGTCCAAAGAACAGCGTGCTGATATCTGTACTGATGGACAGCCAGGAACGTCCTTTGTGTGCTGACGGAAACACACGGACACACACGGACAGCCACGGACGTCCTATGTGAGCTGACAGACAGCCACGGACATCCTGTGTGTGCTGGTGGACACCCACGGACGTCCTGTGTGTACTGAACAAACAGGCCACGTGGGCCAAAATCATCCAAAGAGTTCACGGGATGGGCCAGGGAGTGGGCTGATGCTAGTTCAAGGACCAACGTGCTGATATGTGTACTGATGGACAGCCACGGGTGTCCTGTGTGTGCTGACGTCAGCACACACTGACACACACGGACAGCCACAGACGTCCTATGTGTGCTGACAGACACACACGAACGTCCCGTGTGTGCTGACGGGCAGCCACAGACGTCATGTGCGTACTGAACAGACAGCCCACATGGCCCAAAATCACCCGAACAGTCCACGGGAAGGGTCAGTGTGCTGAGTCCAAGGACCAACGTGCTGATATGTGTGCTGGCGGACACCCACAGACGTCATGTGTGTACTGAACAAACAGCCCACGTGGGCCAAAATCATCCAAACAGTTAACGGGATGGGCCAGCGTGCTGAGTTCAAGGACCAACGTGCTGATATGTGTACTGATGGACAGCCACGGACGTCCTGTGTGTGCTGACGGACACACACGGACAGCCACAGACGTCCTATGTGTGCTGACAGACACACACGAACGTCCGTGTGTGCTGACGGACAGCCACGGACGTTCTGTGTGTACTGAACAGACAGCCGACATGGGCCAAAATCACCCGAACAGTCCACGGGAAGGGTCAGCGTGCTGAGTCCAAGGACCAACGTGCTGATATGTGTACTGATGGACAGCCACAAACTTCCTGTGTGTGCTGACGGACACACACGGACAGCCACGGACGACCTGTGTGTGCTGACGGACACACACGGACATCCTGTGTGTGCTGACGGACACCCACGGATGTCCTGTGTGTACTGAACAGACAGCCCACGTGGGCCAAAATCACCCGAACAGTCCACGGGAAGGGCAAGCGTGCTGAGTCCAAGGACCAGCGTGCTGAAATGTGTACTGATGGACAGCCACAGACGTCCTGTGTGTGCTGACGGAGACACACGGACACACACTGACACACACGGACAGCCATGGATGTCTTGTGTGTGCTGATGTACAGCCACAGACGTTCTGTGTGTACTGAACAGACAGCTCACATGGGCCAAAATCACCTGAACAGTCCACGGGAATGGCCAGAGTGCTGAGTCCAACGACCAACGTGCTGATATGTGTACGGATGGACAGCCACGGACGTCATGTGTGTGCTGAAGGACACACACTGACACACACGGACGACCTGTGTGTGCTGACGGACCCACACGGACGTCCTGTGTCTGATGACGGACACCCACGTACGTCCTGTGTGTGCTTGCGGACACCCACGGACGTCATGTGTGTACTGAACAGACAGGCCACGTGGGCCAAAATCACCCAAACAGTCCACGGGATGGCCGCTGATTCCAAGGACCAACGTGCTGATATTTGTACTGATGGACAGCCACGTATGTCCTGTATGTGCTGACGGAAACACACGGACACACACACGGACAGCTACGGACGTCCTTTATGTGCTGACGAACACACACGAACGTCATGTGTGTGCTGAAGGACACCCACGGACGTCCTGTGTGTACGGAACAGACATCCCACGTGAACCAAAATCACCCAAAGAGTCCACGGGAAGGGCCAGTGATCTGAGTCCAGGGAACAGCGTGCTGATATGTGTACTGATGGACAGCCAGGAACGTCCTGTGTGTGTTGACGGAAACACACGGACACACACGAACAGCCACGGACGTCCTGTGTGTGCTGGCGGACACCCACGGACGTTCTGTGTGTACTGAACAGACAGCCCACGTGGGCCAAAATCACCCGAACAGTCCACGGGAAGGGCCAGCGTGCTGAGTCTAAGGACCACCGTGCTGATATGTGTACTGATGGACAGCGACGGACGTCTTGTGTGTGCTGACGGACACACACGGACAGCCACTGACTACCTGTGTGTGCTGACGGACACACACGGACGTCCTGTGTGTGCTGACGGACACCCACGGACGTCCTATGTGTGCTGGCGGACACCCACGGACGTCCAGTGTGTACTGAACAAACAGCCCACGTGGGGCAAGATCACCCAAACAGTCCACGGGATTACCCAGCGTGCGGATTCCAAGGACCAACGTGCTGATATGTGTACTGATGAACAGCCACGGATGTCCTGTGTGTGCTGACGGACACACACGGACACACACACGGACAGCTACAGACGTTCTTTATGTGCTGACAGACACACACGAACGTCATGTGTGTGCTGACGGACACCCACAGACGTCATGTGTGTACTGAACAGACATCCCTTGTGGGCCAAAATCACCCGAAGAGTCCACGGGAAGGGCCAGTGTGCTGAGTCCAAAGAACAGCATGCTGATATGTGTACTGATGGACAGCCAGGAACGTCCTGTGTGTGCTGACGGAAACACACGGACACACAAGGGCAGCCACGGATGTCCTATGTGTGCTGACAGACAGCCACGGACGTCCTATGTGTGCTGGCGGACACCCACGGACGTCCTGTGTGTACTGAATAAACAGCCCACGTGGGCCAAAATCATCCAAACAGTCCACGGGATGGGCCAGCGTGCTGAGTTCAAGGACCAATGTGCCGATATGTGTACTGAAGGACAGCCACGGACGTCCTGTGTGTGCTGACGGACACACAAGGACACACACGGACAGCCACAGACGTCCTATGTGTGCTGACAGACACACACGAAGGTCCCGTGTGTGCTGACGGACAGCCACGGACGTCCTGTGTGTACTGAACAGACAGCCCACATGGGCCAAAATCACCCGAACAATCCACGGGAAGGGTCAGCGTGCTGAGTCCAAGGACCAACTTTCAGATATGTGTACTGATGGACAGCCACAGACGTCCTGTGTGTGCTGACGGACACACACGGACAGCCACAGACGTCCTGTGTGTGCTGACGGACACACACGGACGTCCTGTGTGTGCTGACGGACACCCACGGATGTCCTGTGTGTACTGAACAGACAGCCCACGTGGGCCAAAATCACCCGAACAGTCCACGGGAAGGGCCAGCGTGCTGAGTCCAAGGACCAGCGTGCTGATATGTTTACTGATGGACAGCCATAGACGTCCTGTGTGTGCTGACGGAGACACACGGACACACACTGACACACACGGACAACCATGGATGTCTTGTGTGTGCTGATGGACAGCCACAGACGTCCTGTGTGTACTGAACAGACAGCCCACATGGGCCAGCGTGCTGAGTCCAAGGAGCAGCGTGCTGATATGTGTACTGATAGACAGCCACGGACGTCATGTGTGTGTTGACGGACACACACAGACACACACAGACCCACACGGACAGCCACAGACGTCCTATGTGTGCTAACGGACAGCCACGAACAGCCACGGACGTACTGTGTGTGCTGGCGGACGCCCAGGGACGTCCTGTGTGTACTGAACAAACAGCCCACGTGGGCTAAAATCACCCAAACAGTCCCCGGGATGGGCCAGCGGGCTGAGTCCAAGGACCAACGTGCTGACATGTGTATTGATGGACAGCCACGGACGTCCTGTGTGCTGATGGACAGACACGGACACACACGGACAGCCATGGACGTCCTATGTGTGCTGACCAACACACACGAACGTCCTGTGTGTGCTGACGGACACCCACGCATGTCCTGTGTGTACTGAACAGACAGCCCACGTGGGCCAAAATCACCCAAACATTCCACAGGAAGGGCCAGCGTGCTGAGTCCAAGGACAAACTTGCTGAGTCCAAGGACCAAAGTGCTGATATGTGTACGGATGGACAGCCACGGACATCCTGTGTGTGCTGACAGACACAGACGGACACACACGGACACACACGAACAGCCACAGACGTCCTGTGTGTGCTGGCGGACACACACAGACGTTATGTGTGTACTGAACAGACAGCCCACGTGGGCCAAAATCAGCCAAACAGTCCACGGGAAGGGCCAGCGTGGTGAGTCCAAGGACCAGAATGCTGATATGTCTACTGATGGACAACCACGGACGTCCTGTATGTGCAGACGGACACACACTGACACACACAGACAGCCATGGATGTCTTGTGTGTGCTGACAGATAGACACTGACAGCCACGGATGTCCTGTGTTTGCTGGCGGACACCCACGGACGTCCTGTGAGTACTGAACAAACAGCCCACGTGGGCCAAAATAACCCAAACAGTCCACGGAAAAGGCCAGCGTGCTGAGTCCAAGGACCAGCGTGCTGATATGTGTACTGATGGACAGCCACGGATGTCCTGTGTGTGCTGACGAACACACACAGACACACACGGACGTCGTGTGTGCTGACGGACACACACAAACGTCCTAGGTGTGCTGACGGACAACCACAGACGTCCTGTGTGTGCTGGCGGACACCCATGAACACACACGGACAGACACGGACGTCCTGTGTGTGCTGACAGATAGCCACGGACGTCCTGTGTGTGCTGGTGGACACCCACGGAAGTCTTGTGTGTACTGAACAGACAGCCCACGTGGGCTAAAATCACCCAAATAGTCAACGGGAAGGGCCAGCATGCTGATAAGTGTACTGATGGACAGCCACGGACATCATGTGTGTGCTGACGGACACAGACAGACAAACACGGACACACACGGACAGCCACGGACGTCCTGTGCGTGCTGACGGACAGCCACAGACTGGCACGGACAGCCACGGATGTCCTATGTCTTCTGGCGGACACCCACGGATGTCTTGTGTGTACTGAATAGACAGCCCACGTAGGCCAAAATCATCCAAACAGTCCACGGGAAGGGCCAGCGTGCTGAGTCCAAGGACCAACGTGCTGATATGTGTACTAATGGACAGGCACGGACGTCCTGTGTGTGCTGACGGACACACACAGACACACACGGACAGCCACGGACGTCCTGTGTGTGCTGACGGACACACACAGACATCATGTGTGTGCTGACGGATACACACAGACACACACGGACAGCCACGGATGTCCTGTGTGTGCTGATGGACAGCCATGGATAGCAACGGATATCCTGTGTGTGCTGGCGGACACCCATAGACGTCTTGTGTGTACTGAACAGACAGCCCATGTGGGCCAAAATCACCCAAACAGTCCACGGGAAGGGCCAGCGTGCTGAGTCCAAAGACCAACGTGCTGATATGTGTACTGATGGGCAGCCACAGACGTCATGTGTGTGCTAACGGAAACACACAGACACACACGGACAGCCACGGACTCCTGTGTTTGCTTGCGGACACCCACAGACGTCCTGTGTGTACTGAACAGACAGCCCATGTAGGCCAAAATCACCCGAACAGTCCAAGGGAAGGGTCAGCATGCTGACTCCAAGGACCAACGTGCTGATATGTGTACTGATGGACAACCACGGACGTCCTCTGTGTGTTGAAGGACACACACGGACAGCCACAGACGTCATGTGTGTGCTGACGGACACCCACGGACGTCCTGTGTGTACTGAACAGAAAGCCCACGTGGGCCAAAATCACCCGAACAGTCCACGGGAAGGGCCAGCGTGCTGAGTCCAAGCACCAGCATGCAGATACGTGTACTGATGGACAGCCACAGACGTCATGTGTCTGCTGACGGACACACACGGACACACACGGACAGCCACTGACGTCATGTGTGTGCTGACGGACAGCCACAGACAGCCATGGACATCCTGTGTCTGCTGGCGGACACCCACGGACGTCCTGTGTGTACTGAACAGACAGCCCACGTGGGCCAAAATCACCCAAACAGTCCACGGGAAGGGTAAGCCTGCTGAGTCCAAGGACCAGCGTGTTGATATGTGTACTGATGGACAGCCACAGACGTCCTGTGTGTACTGAACAGACAGCCCACGTGGGCCAAAATCACCCAAACAGTCCACGGGAAGGGTAAGCCTGCTGAGTCCAAGGACCAGCGTGCTGATATGTGTACTGATGGACAGCCACATACGTCCTCTGTGTGCTGACGGACACACACGAACGCACACGGACGTCTTGTCTGTGCTGACAGACACACACGGACGTCCTGTGTGTGCTGATGGACACACACAGACGTCTTGTGTGTGCTGACGGACAGCCCCGGACGTCCTGTGTGTGTTGGCGGACACCCACAGACACACACGGACAGCCACAGACATCCTGTGTGCTGGCGGACAGCCACGGACGTCATGTCTGTGCTGGCGGACAGCCACGGACGTCCTGTGTGTGCTGGCGGACAGCCACAGACGTCATGTGTGTACTTAACAGACAGCCCACTTGGGCCAAAATCACCCAAAGTGTCATGTCCCCAGTCCGAGATAGGATCGTTGGGACGAGCCATGGTGCGGGGAGACGCACCAGTCAACGTCATTATACCAGTAGACAAGCGTATCATGGCTTAGACATAGGGTTAAGGGCATCAAAGTGTTGAGACTTAACCAGGGTGAAGAAAGAAAGGGTTTAATTGAGCTGGAAGAGTGATGTGGGAGCTGGACGGGACAGCGGCCGAGCTTGGGCAGCTCAGGGAAGTTCAATGGGGGCTCAGTTAGTATGCATCAGCTCATGGAGCTAGAAGGACTAGCTCACTCAGCTGGGACCAGCTAGCAGTCAGCTCAACTCAGCTGGGCCGAGTGCTCATGTCCGGGACGGTTGGGGCGGTTACAAGGACGGTTATGGTGGTTTGGTTAGATGGTGCGGCCACGGTATGGACGGTCAGTTAAAGGGCTTAGCCTTGGCTTCAGGGTAGAGAACCGACAGGGACAGGAGCAGTTGGAGGCAGTTGAGGACCGGTTGGGGCAGTTATTGCCGAACGGTTGCAAGGGAGAGAGAGACATCTTTTCGGTTACAACTCCCACCCCTTCGGGCCCATGGCAGTTCCGACTCCCTCTCTCTATAAATACAGAGCCCTGGATCCAGAATTTGACACAAAATTCTTAAGGGGAACCTCTGCCAAAATCGTGAGAGACAAACCCCAAAAAGATAAGAGAGAACCGGCGATCCAAGGAGAGAACTGGCGAGAGGCTTGGCTGATCCAGGAGAAACCGGATCGTGTAAAGCAAGGACTGCGGTCCACGGATCAGTACATGGAGCCAAACCAGCATGGAGATCAGAACGTTCTGAAGATTTCAACTGAGGTTCATGTTTTTCACCATACTGACCAGACTGACCGGACACTGTACTGGACTGTCCCACATGCATCCGGATGGGAGCTTTGGCTGGAACCATGGCCAGATGATCGATTTCACTGTACTGGACTTTGTCTTCACCATCCTGTTTTCCATTTGATGAAGAACAGTCGAGACGGAATCGCATTCGGACACACGAATCCTGAGTTAGGTCATTGCTATACATTTCTGGACAGTACCGCATGTACCGCCCGGATGTCCGTATTGGAGCTCCAACATTATCCACGACCTGATGATGGAATTCACCGAACTGAATCTTGGCTTTACCGCACTGTTTGTTATTCTAAGCCCAACAATCGAGCCAGAATCCAAAACGGACGTACCAATTCTTCTCCAGTCCATCGCAACTCAATTCTGTACAGTACCGCATGTACTGCCCGTACGACCAGTTTGAGGCTTCATCAATACCCATGTCCAGACGATCGAATTCACCAAACTGGAGCTCGTATTTCCCGTACTGATTGGCATTTTAAGAGCAACGGTCAAGACAGATTTGGATTCGGACGAGTGGAACTCAAGATAGGCCGTGACACTTCAAAACTGGCTACTTTGGACTGTCCTGCTTGTGTACTGGCCCAGTCCGTAGGACATGCTTCAGGACACAATGAACCTGGACGGAATTTGAAGGGTTTTTCACCAGTCAAAGTGTGATTTCGTGCCTTGACCAGATCTGGTCAATTTTATCATTTTCTATGTTTAGATTTCCCACAATTTTCTTTAAGTCCTTTGACTAGAACTTCTATATAATGTAACCATCAGATCTGAATAAGATAAATTCGTTTTGCTTTCATTCTTTTGAATTTTTACTCTCTTTGTTCTTTGTTTAGAACACTTCTTAGTTTCTTGGTGAGGTTATCTCCAAGTTTTGATCCTTCTTTTGTTGGACCGGTGCGTCACATCCGGCAACGATCGAAGTCTGGTAGTATCTTTGGGCTATTCCGCAACCCTTAGTGTCACCCCTCGATCCATCAGTTCTCAATCCTCTCGGATCTGAGTTCATATCAACCTTACCGAAAGAGTCATCCTTATTTTGGTTCTATCAAGTGGTATCAGAGCCACTCTTCCGGTATTGTCTATTTCATTCATCTTTCCCATCTTCTATTTTCTTATAAACACTTCTTCTTCTACCTTTCTTAAATCTGGGCCCCTCATTACCATCATATAAAAAAAAGATTTACGATTTGATTCAAAAAAGAAAAAAAAATATAGAAAAAGTTCAAAGTTTCTTTTGTGGATTGGTGGTGGAAGAGAAAGCCTGCTGGCTGAGGAGAAATCCAGCCTTTGAGGTGGTTAAAACGGATTTCAAAAATCAAAAAAAAAATCTCTTATCTTTCTATCTTCAGAAATTCCCTTGTTTGCTTGGATTTGCCCATTGAGATTCTTTGATTTGTTCTCTTAGAACATTGAGTAGAAACTTGTGTGTGATCACCTAAATCTGAGAGAAACACTTGAGTGGGTGAGGATAAACACTTGAGTGTGTGAGGATTTATCTAACCTTTGTGTTGAGTAATTATTTCAGGAATAAGATGTTTGGTCTTCACCGGAGAAATACCAAGGAGAAAGCCTCACGACCATCAGCCTCTCAATCTTCATTTAACTTTGAATTATTTTGATGAGTGTGTTAGTGTGCAGGAAATATCAAACAGGTGGAGCAATGAGCATGTCAATACATCCAAAGGTGAATCTGATCCAAGAAGGCGATTGCTTCAGTTTGATGTCCAACAATTTTGTGATAACTTTGTGAAGGGTGTGGACAAAGCCCTCAAGGACGTCAGCAAGAGCCAAAAGAAGAGCACATCCACACGTGCCCCAGTAGCTGAGCCATCCTTTTCCATCATTAAGAAAACCCAAGGTGAATCTGAAAATTGTTTTGAAGAATTTAAAGATTTTTCAGATTCTTCACCCATATTTGATGAAGCTGATGAAGAACCAATTGAAAGTTTGATGTCTTGTGAAGAAAGTTGTGATCTTCCTTATCTTGAATCTGAGTTTATAAATGATAATGAACAGGTTAATGTAGAACTAACTGTTTTGCAACCGGAGCATCCGAGTAGCCTTGTTTTGTCTCAACAGGTTTTTGAGGAAGAGCCACTGGATATTCCACATCAGTGCCCATGTCTTGACACTTGGATATCTTTGGATGAAGTCCCAGAACCTATCTTTGATGTGGAGGACGAACCTGATCCAGTCTTTGATGAAGAAGCAACAAGCATCATATCTACCTTTATGGAGAGCCATCTTTGCTTTGATTCCGGCACAACTATTGTTCCTTCGTCTCCTGCCCCTTTGCTTCCTGATCTTCAAGAGCACTGTGAGAAATCTGAATTAGTTATTTTTCTGTCTGACATGTTTGATAAGATCAGTTCTCTTGATGTGATTCGTTTTGGTCTTGATAAGATAAAAGAAAATTGTTTTTCAAAATCTATTTTTGGAAACATGATTAATTCTTTTAAAATCTTTGAACCTGATAAATTTCTTGATCAGCAACGTTTTCAAACTGACCTTGGCATCAGTTCTGAAATTATTTTGAGCTTTGATCAGTCCCTGGAACAAATCAAAGTTTTTGATCATTTTGAAAAGTATCTTGAGCTTGATTTGAAACAAACTGATTTTTGTGCTACAAAATCTTTTGATTCGTTTGTTTTGAAAGAAAATAGCTTTGATCTGAACTCTTCTAGGCATAGACTGATCACTGATGATTTGTTTGCATCTTCTCTGGACTTGGACGATTTCTTAATTAAAAAAATGCAGGAACAGAATTCACTTGAAACTGAAACTGGTTTTTGTGAACTTGATTTTTGTGATTCTGTTTTGCAGCCTGATCTCTTGAGTTTTGAAACTGATAAGACTTGGCATTTTCTGAGATCATTTCGTGATAATGGTGTTGTCTTGAGTTCTGATGAAATTTTGGTTTACAACACATTCTTTGAGAAATGCCTTGAACTTTTGATAAATGATTCTCAAACTGAACTTAAGCTTGTGTGTTCAGATGTTGGGAAGGATATGCCCATCTTGAAAATGAATATTGTTGTTGCATATCTTGATAAAATTCTTGTCTGTAATATATAATTTGATGAGCACCTTGAAAGGCTGAAAAATGTGCAATTTGTTCTTGGAAAAGATATCTTGATTTGTGATTTGAACAAATATTTATCTTGCACATTTGATCCTGGTCTTTTAGTGTTTATTCTTAGTATACAGGAAAGACAGGTTCAGCCTCTAAGAATTGAAAGCATTGACCGTGCCCAACAGCCTGAGTTTTGGAGAAGCTTTATTGAAACCGGCTACTTTGATGCCAGCGACAGAGGTTCAGTCCAAGAAGGATATCGCAACTGTACGAAGGTCTTTTGTCTTGAATCCAATTTTAAAAGAAAGCCAACTCATCAAGGATTCACTGAGGCTTGGAATCGCATGAAAATCTTCACGGATGAAGAAGTTATGAATTTTCCAAACTGGAGGTTCTTCAGTCCATCTATCCGCGAGTACCAGATTTCTAAAGGAGATTCATGCCCCATAAAGAATCGGCCTGAGCCAAAACCGATCCTCCATGAACCAAAGGTGTTTCCTCAGTCATTCTCCTGTCTAAACCAAAAGCACTTTAAGGATCATGAGTTGATTGCCTCTACTCTTCATGAAAATGTTTTGAAACCGAGAATTTCAAAAAGAAAACATATTCTTACTTGTTGAAAAACGTTTTGCTCAAACCTTTTCATGAATTGATTTCATTGAGCTGTGCTTTGAAAGAGATTTGGTGTAGGAAAAGCATGAACTAAAATTTCTTAGGCCAAAGAATTCTTTTGATTTCGTTCATGATGATAATTTTTCAAATTTGGCATTGTCTCTTTCTTTTCCTGACCGTTTATCAGCTTGGCCTAATTTTAAAATTGATAAACCAATTTTTGGTGATCAGCTTACTTGTTTGATGCTTGCCCACGTGCTTGATGATTATCCTAAGGGCTTGGATCCTGATCTTGATGTCCTAAAGATAGAGAAACCCTTTGATTATTTCTTTGGCAGATTTGATGTGGTTTCTCTAGTTGCTTTGAATAAACATGATAAGCATGATCAGTTTCTAAGGAGAGCAAGCACCAATGGACGCCAAAGTACTTGGAATTCCTTGATAAAAATGACTTCAAAACTCCAAGGAAGTTTCTGTCCATTCTATTCATTTACTGAATTTCCCTTGAATTTTAATTCCTTTGTATCTGATTTATCTCTTTTTGATATAGGTACATTGGATTTGAGGACAAATCCTTTTGAAGAAGGAGGGAATGATAGACTGCGGTCCACGGATCAGTACATGGAGCCGAACCAGCATGGAGATCAGAACGTTCTGAAGATTTCAACTGAGGTTCATGTTTTTCACCATACTGACCAGACTGACCGGACACTGTATTGGACTGTCCCA
This sequence comes from Brassica rapa, assembly GCF_000309985.2. Lineage (NCBI taxonomy): Eukaryota > Viridiplantae > Streptophyta > Magnoliopsida > Brassicales > Brassicaceae > Brassica > Brassica rapa. The sequence goes on from NW_022610050.1 coordinate 73,527, forward strand.
CATGCATCCGGATCGGAGCTTTGGCTGGAACCATGGCCAGATGATCGATTTCACTGTACTGGACTTTGTCTACACTGTCCTGTTTTCCATTTGATGAAGAACAGTCGAGACGGAATCGCGTTCGGACACACGAATCCTGAGTTAGGTCATTGCTATACATTTCTGGACAGTACCGCATGTACCGCCCAGACGTGCGTATTGGAGCTCCAACATTATCCACGACCTGATGATGGAATTCACCAAACTGAAGCTTGGCTTTACCGCACTGTTTGTTATTCTAAGAACCAACGATTGAGCCAGAATCTGAAACGGACGTACCAATTCTTTTCCAGTCCATCGCAACTCAATTTTGTGCTGTACGTACTGCCCGTACGACCAGTTTGAGGCTTCATCAATACCCATGTCCAGACGATCGAATTCACCAAACTGGAGATCATATTTCCCGTACTGATTAGCATTTTAAGAGCAACGGTCAAGACAGATTTGGATTCGGACGAGTGGAACTCAAGATAGGCCGTGACACTTTAAAACTGGCTACTTTGGACTGTCCTGCTTGTGTACTGGCCCAGTCCGTAGGACATGCTTCAGGATACAATGAACCTGGACGGAATTTGAAGGGTTTTTTGCCAGTCAAAGTGTGATTTCGTGCCTTGACCAGATCTGGTCAATTTTATCATTTTCTATGTTTAGATTTCCCACATTTTTCTTTAAGTCCTTTGACTAGAACTTCTATATAATGTAAACATCAGATCTGAATAAGATAATTTCGTTTTGCTTTCATTCTTTTGAGTTTTTACTCTCTTTGTTCTTTGTTTAGAACACTTCTTAGTTTCTTGGTGAGGTTATCTCCAAGTTTCGATCCTTCTTTTGTTGGACCGGTGCGTCACATCCGGCAACGATCGAAGTCTGGTAGTATCTTTGGGCTATTCCGCAACCCTTAGTGTCACCCCTCGATCCATCAGTTCTCAATCCTCCAGGATCTGAGTTCATACACTACAAGAAAAGAGCTCTATTGCAATAATGATATATTGTTGCAATATGCTCATATATTGTTGCAAATATAAAATTGCAATAAAATTGCAACAAATTTTAACTTCTTGCTGTTTGAATGTTGCAAATCCATGTTTGTTGCATATACGTAGCAAAATTAGTAACAAATTGAAATGTTGCTATATATGTCATATTATTGCAACAATTTTTTTATAGCAATTTTGATGTATATTTACAACATATTTTGTAACCATAAATGGTGGCAAGTCATTGCTACGTAAAATATATAGTAAACAACATTGCAAATTTGCGATTATTGTTTTCTGAAATTTAGTAATATTAATGCAACAAAATATATAGAAAAATATTTTGGTACAATTTTAACGTTGCAATTAAAATTGTTACAAAATTTGCTATATAAAAGATGTAGCTAATTTTGTTGCAAATTTTCCTATAATTATTTTTAAATAGTACATTTGTTGCCAATGTTTTTTGACGTGGCTACTATATGGTTAACAATTAATATTTTAATAAAATTAGTAGATATCAACAACGTTGCATAGATTAATTGTTTTTTTATAAGCAATATTTGATGTGTTATTTAACTTTTATGATATATATATATTTTATAATAAACAAAAGTCAAATGACCAATTTTATTAAATAAACTAAAATATTCAAAAAAATCAACAATGCATTAATAGAGAAAATCCAGCAATAATTTAAAACTAGAATAAAACTAATAAAACCTTCGAAAAATAACAAAAGCAGCCAATTTAAACTTGGTTGTTGTTGACACCCCTGGATAGAATAGCTGGACAAAGGATGGCAATCATTTTCTCCAAGCCTTCAAGTTTGCTCAGCCTCTCTTTGATATCTTCATTTTCTTGAGAAATGTCTTCCACCTTTTTCTTGAACTCATCATTTTCTAAGTGGGTTTCAATGGTGACTGGCATTTTAGCATTGAGGGAAACCTCACTAAGAAGAGCTCCAAGACCAAACACACGACCTTGTGTTGAATCAACCAACTGTAGAATATAATATATGTAAGACAAAAAAAATCTATGAAGAAATCTAGGAAAATAAAAAGATTTTTAGAACTATTGCATTACCTTCAAATACATTTGATTCTTCTTCTCAGAAGTTAGCTCTTCTGTGACTAGGATATCATCTTCAAGCATATGATCAGCTACATTGATAATCTTTTGAGTCCAACCAAAAGTCCAAAGATTTTCCACTGCCTCTTCCACCTTGTAAAAATATTTCTGAAATATCTGGAAATAAGTTGTTATGGACGCCACCTCCATCATCATTGCGAGAATCATTGCGACTTTTAGTCCTGATATAAGCTTCAAAATAATATGAGCAAAAATCTGAAATTTCCTCGTTAACATATTGTTCTACGATGGATCCTTCAATTTTAGCTTTATTTTTTGCCTTCTTCTTCAAATGATACATATATCGTTCAAATGCATACATCCATCGAAATTGGACTGGACCACCTAGTTTTGCCTCGTAAGGGAGATGAACGCTCAAATGCTCCATCACATCAAAAAAAGATGGTGGAAATATTTTTTCCAAGTTACACAAGATAATAGCAATATTGCTAGTTAATATCTCCACAGAATCTTTGTCCAAGGTCCGTGCACATAGATCACGAAAGAATAAACTTATACCTGTAAGAAAATAATTATCAATATTTGTATTCATCACTTATGTAAGAAGAATTATATGTACATAGAATAAATACCCGATAATGCTTGATGGATGTTGCTAGGTAATAACTCCGCAAAAGCTATTGGAAGTAATCTTTGCATAAAAACATGACAATCATGACTCTTCATTCCAGAAAGCTTTCCTCCTTTAAAATCAACCGAAGAAGATAGATTTGATGAATAACCATCAGAAAATTTAACTTCCTTTTTCAACCAATTAAATAGACATGTCTTGGATTGAGGAGATAATCTAAATAATGGAACTGGAGCTTTTCCGTCACTAGTCATATGCAGGTCTTTCCGATTGCAAATATCAGCCAAATCAAGACGGGATTTAACATTGTCTTTTGTTTTTCCTTGAACATTCAGCAATGTATTGATGATATTATCAAAAAAATTCTTCTCTATATGCATCACATCAAGATTATGATGAAGAAGAAGATGTTTCCAATAAGGTAATTCCCAAAATATACTCTGCTTATGCCAATTATGTTTCTCACCGTATCCCGATATTTTTGGATGTCCTTCTCCTCCACAGTTAACAGTCTTTGGTAAACCCATCACATGATCACTCCATAAATCTTCGCCTGAATATATCGTTGGTGGATCAGAATCAACTACTTTATTTTTTTTGAATTTTTTCTTGTTTCGGCGTAGAGGATGGTCTTTTGGAAGAAAACGACGGTGACAATCAAACCAACATGTTTTCCTTCCATGCTTCAGCCAAAAAGCTTCAGTGTCACCCATACAATAAGGACATGCTAAACGACCATGAGTTGTCCATCCAGATAACATAGCATAAGCGGGAAAATCACTGATCGTCCATAAAAGCATAGCTCGTAATGTAAAGTTCTGCTTCAGCGATACATCATATGACTCAACTCCATCAGTCCATAAACCATTAAGCTCCTCTATGAGAGGCTGTAAAAACACATCTAAACTCCTTTTTGGATGGTTTGGACCAGGGATTAATATTGTGAGAAACATAAACTCACGTTTCATACACATGTCAGGTGGTAGATTATATGGAGTAAGAATCACCGGCCACAACGAATAATTTTGACCAGACATACCAAAAGGATTAAATCCATCTGTGCACAAACCAAGATAGACATTTCTAGATTCATTGGCAAAATCAGGATATACCTGGTTAAAGTGTTTCCATGCTTCACCATCTGATGGATGACTCATTACATTACTGTCCTGAGTTGAATAATGTTCTTTGTGCCACCTCATATGTGAAGCTGTCTTCTTTGACTGATATAATCTTTTCAGTCTATCAGCTATTGGCAGATAAAACATTTGTCGAAAAGGAACTTGTTTTCTTCCAGGTTTTTTTGTACTTTTGAATCTCGCAGCTCCACAGAATTTACAGCTTTCTAGGTCTGCGTCGGTTTTCCAGAAGATCATACAATTATTCTGACACACATCTATCTTTTTGTAAGGCAGCCCCAAAGACCGCATCAGTTTCTTTGTGTCATAGTATGAAGCAGTGGCATTGTTATCTGCAGGCATGTAGTCTTTCAACATTTCAGCAATATAATCCATGCACTTCTCAGACGAAGTTATAGTCTGTTTTCAGTGTCATACATCGAGCCGCCAATGACAATTGTGAGTGTCCTTCTCGACATCCATCATATATTGGATTTTGCTTGCATTTAACAGACTGAAAAATCTTTTGGCTTCTTCGTTGGGATCTTCTTCAATGCTTTCATGAGAGGACGTATGCTCATTAAAGGCATCACTTATCATCTCAACATAAGAGTTTGGAGCTTGCATGGAAACATCTGTGGGCGTGTTTGTATTTTCCTGAGCATGTCGTGAGTGATTGTCAACCTCATACACTTCTCCATGTGCAACCCAAACAAGATAATTGGCCATAAATCCTCTGTTATATAAATGGCCAGTGACTGTTTGCTCATCAAGAAATTTTCTATTCTCACACTTAATACACGGGCAAAATATTTTCTGCTTTTGAGTAAATAAAACATGGTTTTTGGCAACAACCATGAAATATTTCAATCCTTCTGTAAATGCATTAGAGACCTGATTGGTATTGGGATCAATTCTTGCATACATCCATTTCCTCATAGCATGATTAGCATTACTCGAAGACATTTAGAAATTCAAAAAATCTGCAACCAAACAATCTAGAACTTGAATAAATCATTAACTCAATGCATAAGTACATATACCCCGAATGTCAAACAAATAATTACCTCAGTTTTGCTTTTGAATAATTTATTAGGTATCAGCAGACTCCCGAATGGCACCTATATCACGTAGTCAACAAGTAGACGTAAGTTTTCCGAGCCTTTCAAAGTTGTCTAGATTTAGACTTCTGAGACTGTAGTTGAATAGCATAAATTAAGAAACACATATATCAGATTCATCATACCGAGTGTGAGCAGAATCGTATGACAAGTAGACGTAAGTCAGTGTTCCGAGCCGTTCAATCAAGGAAGAAAGAGCAACAAATTGTATCTGTTTTTTTACAGGATTAAAACAGAGGTTAAGCAAATAATCCTTATAAGACTTAAACTACAAAGCTAATAAAACCAGAGAGAAAAATAATAGATAAGAAGATAGAAGGAGTCAACTTACTTAAGGGAGTTAAACAGAAGATTTAGAGAGAGATTAAGACAGGAAATCTAACGTCTCTGTTGTGCTGCTGTGATATGCTCTGTTTCATAAAAAAGGGTTCGTTAAGTTTTCTGGTTTGAGACAAAAAGTGGAGACGGAGATAAGAAGTTTTTTTGCTTAAAGATTTGGAAGAAGGTACGTGTCTAGTTTATTTGTTTTCTTATTCTTTTTTTTTTTTGCTGACGATCTTGGACGTATCTTAACTTGAGTTAAAAGAAAAAAAAAGAAGAGATAAAGATGTTATGTATATAGTATATTTAATTTATAATTATCTTCCAAAAAATATGTAAATAATTTTTTTTTGTCTAATTTTTTTTTTGAATAGGAATAAGTAAATTATACCATATTAGATGAAAACAAAATTAAATTCGTAAAATAAAATATTAGCAAAATCTCAAGCATCTGAAACTTAAAAAAATATAGTCTACATGTTTAAATATACAATATAAATATATATTATATAGTTTTATATTTAATATACGAAAATCTTCTCTATAAAAACATATAATAAAAAATATGATCACTGTCACATATTTTGTCACGTATTTTTTATATATTTTCATTTTGCAAATTAGCAATGATTCAAAACGTTGAATGTTTCTTGCAAAATTTGCAAGATATTTGTTTATGTTGCAAAAGGTTGCAATTTAGTAACAAAAATATGCAATGTCTGTTATAGTTGTTATTTTGCAATAAATTTGTAATGAAATTGTAACAAATATTTATTATTGCAAAAATATTGCAATAATCATAACAAATTATCAACGAAAATGGACGTCGCAATTTTTCTATTGCAATAGAGCTATTTTCTTGTAGTGATATCAACCTTACCGAAAGAGTGATCCTTATTTTGGTTCTATCATGGATACCAGACAGAGAGACAGAGAGAAGGACAAAGAGAAGGAGCTGGCGCCTGGGGAGAGAACGCCTAAGGTCAGTGGTGCGGACGGCAAGCGATCGGCCCTAGCCGGCTGATGATCCGATCGGGCTTGTGGCCGGTTTGGTATGCGCCTACATCTACTCTCTCTATCTATTTAGATTTGCTTGTCCTATCAGATTATTGTGTTCGTTTGTTCTGTTCATACAGGGAACACTGAACCAAGGCCCTGGCCGGTTCAGTATCCAAGTCCTTGGCCTTTGGCCGGACTGTTCATGGTCGGATTTGGATGTTCTAGTGTGTTTCGTTGGAAACTGTTTATGGGAATCTCTTAGTTGGGATTTATCAGGGATTATCATGAATTTTAATTAGTTTTTGGGAATTTATTTGAGTATGTTGGTTTGGACAGGTTATAGATTCTAAGTAGCCGAACCATGCTTATCTAGACTTGATGTTAGGATATCGGCCTTATGAATGCGCATTGTGTCTTGTGTGGTTTCAGGATAGGACATGGACCGTGGTAAGGGAAAGGCACCGTGAAGTCTCAGGCCATGGGAAGATGTGTGGTGAATGGGTCATTGTAGATAGATGTGAAATACTGATAGCCTATTGTGCAACTTGTGAACTTATGTTAGACCAGGTGTGTATAACTTATTCGGACGAACCTAAGAATGATGTATGAATCTCAGTTTATATTTATACAATTGATTTTCCCCTTATGTTTCCTTGTTTAGATTTATTGTATTGAACCTCAGTTGAATTGAATTGAATTTAAAGATAAGACTTAAAACTTGGTTCACTCGGACTTAGATTGAAAGGTTAAGGCCGCAGATCAGTTTGGGCTTAAGAGCCGGGATCGGGTCTTACATGTCGGTATCAGAGCATGCTTGATTCTAGGATTGGTTTGGGTTATGTGTTCACCACACGTCTGGTTGCTGGGTCTCACGGGTTGTTTGTGTTTGTTTGGTTTGATGTTGTTTTGCTTAGTTCTAATCATGAGATGAGGTTTATACGTTTGGACTAACACTAAGTGTTTTTGCCTAAGGGAACTAAGCGGACTAAGTCCCGGAAGGGCAAGGAATTGGCTGGTGGTTCTGGACCGGTCATAGGAGATGGGGCCAACCCCACTCAAATGTTACCAACCCAGACGGGGCTGGTTAATGAGGAGACCGGGGAACTCTTAGCGATGTTCCTGCCTACTGAGGTTCAGGTGGATAACCTGGGCGAGCAACAAGAAGAGGTACGGGAGGAGGAAGGTGATTCCTCCCATGCAGGAGACGAGACCGGACCTGGAGATGGGGTGGAGGAGTTGGCCGAGCCATCTATGCACGAGGTGATGGATGTGGTTAAGGCCATGGGCACTCAGATGTTGGCTTTCACCCCAGCTAAGGCCACGGTTCAGGCAACTCAAAGAGCAGCTAGGACAGTTGGGACAGCAGCTGGTGTAGCTCGTGCAGCTGCACAAGTAGCTCGAACAGCTGCCAGGACGGTCGAGGACCGAGCTACGGTCGAAGCTGAGGTAATGGAGATCAATCCACCAGCTCGTCCCGTTAGGAGAGTGGATTACTTGAGCCTTCTAGCTCACATCTCCAAGCTGTTTTCTGGTAGTTCTGATCCCATTGAGGCAGACGAGTGGAGGAGCAGTTTGGCTCAGAATTTCAGCTCAACTCGTTGCCCAGAGGAGTACAAGAAGGACATTGCGCTTCACTTCCTGGAAGGTGATGCACATAACTGGTGGTGACAAGTCTCCCCCCCTTGGGATGGATTCGTCCTCGAATCCGAATCGAATGCTTCCTCGGAAACAAACTGATCCAACCACTCTGGGTACTCTGCTTTCATTCTAGCTTCGGTTTCCCAAGTGATTATATCCTGACCATTACAGTCCCAGACGACCTTGACCATCTGGACCGTCTTTTTCCTTGTTGCTTTTTCCATCCTATCTATGATTCGAACTGGCCTCGTTTCCAAGGTTAGGTTCTTACCCAGATTGTCTGGAATGGCAGGAAGAGCGATGTCTTGGTCCGTCAAACATTTCCGAAGTTGGGAGACGTGGAACACATTATGAAATGCGTCCATCTTGGCCGGCAAGTCCAACTTGTAGGCCACCATCCCAACTCTTTCAATGACCTTGAACGGCCCCAAGTATCTCGGGTCTAACTTCCGTCTCCTGGAAATTCGGACTCGTCCTTTGAAGGTAATCATTTTGAGATACACCAAGTCACCTACTTGAAACTCGAGATCTTTCCTCCTTCGATCTGCATAGTTCTTTTGGCGATATTGTGCCTGTCTCACCTTGTCCCTCAAGAACTTGATCTTTTCGGTTGTCTCTTCGACAATCTCCGGACCAATCATGCTGCGTTCCCCAACTTGGGTCCAGCATAAGGGTGTCCTGCATGGACGCCCATACAGAGCTTCGTATGGCGACATGCAAATACTACTATGGAAACTATTGTTGTAAGCAAATTCTACCAGAGGTAGATGTTTTTCCCAGGAATCACCCCAGTCTAAAACACATGCTCGCAACATATCTTCCAACGTCTGGATCGTACGTTCCGACTGTCCATCAGTCTGTGGGTGATAGGCTGTACTCATGTTCACTCTTGTTCCTAAAGCTTTTTGGAAAGCTTTCCAGAAGTAAGATGTAAACCTTGAATCCCTATCTGAAACTATGCTTGCCGGCACACCATGTAGTCGGACGATCTCATCAATGTACTTACGTACAATCTGATCTACCCCATCCGACTTCTTGATAGCCAGGAAGTGTGCTGATTTGGTTAGTCGATCAACTACAACCCAAACCGCATCTTTCTTATTCCTTGTGGTAGGGAACCCAGTCACAAAGTCCACTGTGATGTGATCCCATTTCCATTCCGGAATAGGCAAGCTTTGCAATAACCCACTAGGCACCTGATGTTCTGCTTTGATGAGTTGGCAAGTGGAACACTTGGCCACCCACTCCGCGACATCTGCCTTCATACGGATCCAATGATAGAATTTCTTAAGGTTCTGGTACATCTTGGTCGCACAAGGATGAACCGAGAATTTGGACTTATGAGCCTCCCTCATAATCTCTTCCTTTAGACTTCTATCATTAGGAACACTGATCCGTCCGTTTACTAGGATGGTACCATCCTTTGCAGTCTGGTACTCCGTCCTATCATTCTGAGCAACCTTATTCAGGTTCTCGTCCTGACCTTGAGCCAACCGGATTCGAGTAAGCAGGTCGGCTTGGTTAACCGCCTCCAATCCCAAAGCTTCGGTTGCCGTAGTCAGCACATTCAGCCGCAGAGCACGGACCATACCGTCCAGGTCATCCGCCTCCCGTTCGGCCGATTCATCAGCCCTCTTCCGGCTCAAAGCGTCTGCTACCAGATTAGCCTTTCCCGGATAGTAGGTGATGTCTAAATCGTAGTCAGCTACGAATTCCATCCACCTCCTCTGCCTTAAGTTTAACTCAGGCTGGGTGAATATATACTTAAGACTCTTATGGTCCGTAAGTATCTGAACTTTGGCGCCATACAAGTATGATCGCCAAATCTTTAAGGCGAATACTACCGCAGCCATTTCGAGATCATGGGTGGGGTAGTTTCCCTCATGTTTCCTCAACTGCCTGGACGCATAGGCAATGACCTTCCCATGCTGGGTCAATACGCAACCTAGTCCTGTGATGGACGCGTCCGTATAGACCACATATGGTTGATCGGCCTCCGGAAGCACCAGGACGGGTGCGCTAGTCTGCATGTTCTTAAGTGCGGAGAAACATTCCTCACACTCTTCAGCCCATGTGAACTTAACGTCCTTCCCAGTCAACCGCGTCATAGGCTGAGCCAAGCTTGCGAATCCTTTCACAAACTTCCTATAGTAACCTGCCAGCCCTAAGAAGCTTCTGACTTCCGTGGCACTGCGGGGTCGGGGCCAATCCTTGATTGCCCTGATCTTCTCTGGATCCACCGAGATGCCCTGATCGGAAACAATATGGCCGTGGAACCCAATACTCTTCTGCCAAAAACTGCATTTACTGAGTTTAGCATAGAGTTTGTGTTCTCGTAATCGTTCCAGCACGGCTCTCAAGTGTTTCCTATGAGATTCCTCATCCTTGGAATAAATTAGGATATCATCAATGAAGATGATCACGAATTCATCCAAGAAATCCCGGAACACGCTGTTCATCATTTTCATGAAAGCGGCAGGTGCATTGGTCAGACCGAACGGCATCACTACGAACTCGTAATGACCGTACCTGGTCCTAAATGCCGTCTTCCTAATATCATTTGGCTCTATAGGGATCTGATGATACCCTGAAGCCAAATCAATCTTGGAAAACCACTTGGCTCCTTTGAGTTGATCCAACAGCTCGTCTATCCTGGGCAATGGGTACTTGTTCTTCACAGTGACCCTGTTCAACCCTCGATAGTCGATGCACAGACGCATGCTACCATCCTTCTTTTTCACAAAGAGGACTGGTGCACCCCAAGGGGAGCTACTTGGCCGTATGAACCCCTTGTCAAGGAATTCTTCTAATTGCTTCTTTAGCTCGGCCATCTCGGCCGGAGCCATTCGGTACGGACTCTTGGACAGCGGAGCTGTCCCTGGCTCTAGTTCAATCGTAAATGGATCCGACCTATCAGGGGGGACACCCTGAGGTACCTGGAACACATCTGGGAACTTCGACACCAACGAATCCTCTGAAAGGTCTTTCAGACAGACAGAACTGCCCGGCTCTGTAGTTGTAATTGTAGCCAAAAAGGACTGACAACCCTGTTCCAACATCCGAATAGCTCGAACTGCTGAAACCACTACTTTCACATGACCTCTATGGCAATCGAGAGTGGCCCGATACTTTCCCAACCAGTCCATACCTAGGATCACTTCGTGATTCTTTAGGTGGACACAGACCAAATCCACAGGGAATACATTTCCCTGTATTGACACTGGGATATTTGACATGAGACCTAGTGAGTTCATGGCTTGCCCTCCGGCCGCCCTCACTATCCCAAAATTATCTCTAGCGTCCAGACAGAACAGACCCTCTCCGACCAGTCCCGGACTCAAAAAACTATGTGTAGCCCCTGTGTCGAAAAGTACGTGGGTTTCCACACCACCAATCATGAGGGTTCCTAACAGAGACCCCCATCAGAATCCCCTAGACATTCTAGATTCCATACCAAGCATTTTCTACTTGAATGTAAAAAGAAAAATTTAGGAATTACCAGAGATCGAATCAAACGATCCAGAAGCACCGTCGTCCTGGGACAGCTCATACACCCTTGGTGTTGTGGTCGGCCTACTCTGGGTCGACTTGCCTGTGTCTCCACGGCCCTTCCCTTGTCCTCCTTGTAGCTTAGGACAGTCCGACTTGTAGTGTCCAGTCTTGCCACATAGGAAGCAAGTCACGGAGCCGCTGCCACTGGACTGGTCAGAGAATCGGTATGGTCGAGTGCAGTTTTGGATCGTGTGATCCATGCTGCCACATCGCACACAAGCCCCCATGGCCTTCCAGCACTCACCGGGATGATTCTTTCCACACTTGGGACATGTAGGTCGGCCACCAGAGGTTTTACCTCCGTTCACCTGGTCCCACTTCCTCTTTTTATCATTTGTCTTACCCGACGGGCCAGACTGTGACTTAGCCTTAAGCTTAGCTTCTTCAGCCAAGTTAGTCTCTAGCAAAGCCACCCGTTCCACCAGTTCTCCGACGGTGTTGAAAGTGCGGATCGGGAAATGGGTCTTCAGTTCTGGCCTTAGGCCTCGGATGAACCTACGGACCTGGACTGCCTCGTCCTCCAGCTCTCTTCCAACAAACCGTCTGAGCTGGTTGAACTCTTCTTCGTACTCTCGTACAGTCCTGCGGCCTTGGGCCAAATCTAGAAACTGAGCTTCCAGACGATCCCAAGCCTCAGCAGGGAAGTATTTGCAGTTGAACTCAACTTCAAAGTCCGTAAAACTTTCCAAACTCCCATTGGTGCGCTTGTCCACTGCAAGCCACCAATTATGCGTGTCCCCTTCCAGGAAGTGAACCGCAATGTCTCGTCTGTAATCCTCTGGAGAGCGAGTTGATTGAAAGTTTTTGACCAGCCTACTCCTCCACTCGTCTGCCACAATAGGGTTGGTGCTACCGGAGAAATGCTTCGTACCCAACCTGGATAAATGTTGAAGCAGACTCAGATAGTCCACCTTCTTTTCAGACTTTTCCGGTGGATCGATCTCGATCACCTCAACCATTTCCACAACTGGACCATTAGTGTTGGGGGTGGTCGTAGCCACAGGCGTAGCCTGGCCAACCGAGGAGTTCACTAGTGACGTGAACAGTTGAGCCATAGCCGCCACCTGAGTCCCCATTACCTTCATGGCCTCTAACAAGTCCTCTTTGGACAGTGCTGCAGGCACATTAGCCGTTCCATCGGCCACTCTCTCATGCTGGTCACGATCACGGTTAGCGTTCGAGGATTCTACTTCCTCATCACTCTCCCGATGTTCCTGACCATCCTGTTGCGTCCCCGTATGGTTAGCCTGATCAGTTGGCAACACGTCTCTAGTGTCAGCCGCGGCCGGATCGGTTTGCAATCCGGATAGATTGGTCCCGTCCATGGCAACTTGACTAGACTGACCGGCTGTTTTATTACTCCTTCGGGACTTTCCCGACTTGCTTTTTCCAGCCTAAGGATTCAGACAATGTTAGTACGAAACACACTAACATAAACAGAACAAAACAATCCCTAGACTAAGCAATCAAACCTCACCGTGAGACCTAATCAGCTGGCTGCGTGTGTGTGTGTGGACTGCATAACCCAACTATCCTAGAATCAAGCATGCTCTGATACCAACTTGTAAGACCCGAACCCTGGCCTCTCGACCTTATGGAGTCCGCAGGCTTACTTATTAATTTCTTTGCTTGTTTGATCCATTTTAAGTCTTTTATTTACTAAGTCATATTCGAATATGAGGTTCATAAACAAAGGAACAGATTGCACAGCGGAATAACAATGTATAAACTTTGTATTACTTAGAAACATGAGATTCAATACACAACTTCTTAACAGTCTCATAGACAATCACTAGTTCATCCCTAGCATCATCTAACCACACGTTACACAGCCTCTCACTGACCGAGCCTTCACGGCTCCTTGGCTTGACCAGAACCATCCTTAGTTCCTGAAACCACAACCAGATAAGCATTAATCATAACCGAGAATAGAACGGATTGATTCCACAATGCTTGGCTTGGTTCCTAGAACTTAGATAAACCTCAGTCAACATAATCATAAAACGTATGAACCTACCTACCGTATCCTAGTCATTCAACCAACCACCCCTTGACTTAGAATCAGATAGATAGTCCAGAATAGATAAACAGAACACACGAACAGATCCGGATCGTCCCCAAAGACCAATCCGTCTAACCGGATAGAATCTAGGTGCAACCGGCCAATGGAGTCCGGCTCAATGGCCCAACAGACTCCCTTACCTGATCCGGCCTTAGGCCTGGATCCAATCGGCCGAGAAAGCCTCAAGCCTAATCCGGAAGGCTTAGCAACCGGTCAGACCTTGCGACTCTACCTTGGCTTAGACAAACCGTGACCTTGTCTTAACTAGACAAGCCATAGGCTGATCCATAAGGATCGGTCCTAACCTGTCCCGAAAGACACCGTTTGGAACATGCACCCTTTGGCCATTCGTACCTCTTGGACACTCATGACTCTTGACAACTCGTGCCCTTTGGGTCATTCCCAACCGTTCGTCCTAACCGCCCAGTCTTGGTGCGATCGGATCATCCGACTAACCGACCCGTGTCTAGGCTAGCGGTTTGGTTATGTTCGGCCAAAGCCTAGGGACGTGTCCCTTGGACTCAACCAACACAACCTTTCGTGTTTAACCAGAGAGAAGAGAAGAGAAACGAATTGAAACAGATAAGGAGAGCCGGATGGGACTTAGGAACCGAGCAGAGCCGCGGTGCGGTCGCATGGACCGTCCGTTCGGTCTGATGGAGCCACGGCCCATCACATACCTTGAGAACCACGTGTGGGTTCTCCATGCTCTTCTCCTTGTCTTGATCTCCCATTCTTCACCGGAGTTAGTTCTCAAACGATCAGAGTTGCCGGAACACAACACCACCACAATCGGCCTTTCTCTTGGCCGGAACTCTCTCTTTCTCTCTATGTTTTTCTCTGAGTAATTTATTCTGGAATTGGATAATGAAATCGACCAGAGAGCCCCCATATTTATAGAAGACGAGGGGGTAAGTCTTTCCCCACGAACAGGCACGACTTGCTAGCGAATGGGCACCATCGGCCAAGGGTTGTCCCCTTTCGGCCACTTGCATCCCTTCGCCCTTTCTGATTGGGTTTGGGGTCGGTCACAAGCCCAACCCACGCCCCAGGCCTCCTGGACTTAGCCCACGGCCTTGTCCAAAGACCCAACAGCCCATGGCCTCATGGCCGGACCTCACAGCCCGCCACTGACCCGGACCCGGACCATCGGCCTAAAGCCCGGACAGTCCGTCTAGCTGAGATGAGCTGACTCTCAGCTGCCTCAACTGAGTGAGCTAGTAGTCCAGCTAGTGGAGCTGACTTAGTAGGGACTGAGCTGGTGTGAACTGAACCTAGCTTCATTGAGCTGGCCGAGCTACTCGTCCACTTCGTCCAGCAACCGTCTTACTCGTCCTAGCTGTCTCTTAGCTTGTATAAGGTTAAGTCTAAGTTTCCTTATGTCCTTAACCTTCTTTCTCGACCATGGAACGCTTGCCTTGATGTCCTAAGACTGGCTTGCATGTTTCCTCGAACCATGGCCGTCCCGACAATCCTATTCAGGATTGGGGGCGTGACAGTCAGTGTGCTGAGTCCAAGGACCAACGTGCTGATATGTGTACTGATGGACAGCCACGGATGTCCTGTGTGTTCTGACGGACACACATGGACACACACGGACAGCCACGGACGTCTTGTGTGTGCTGATGGACACACACAGACGTTCTGTGTGTGCTGACGGACACACACGGACACACACAGACACACACAAACATCCACGGACGTCCTGTGTGTGCTAACGGACAGCCACTGACAGCCACGGACGTCCTGTGTGTGCTGGCGGACACCCACGGACGTACTGTGTGTACTGAACAGACAGCCCACGTGGACCAAAATCACCCAAACAATCCACAGGAAGGGCCAGCGTGCTGAGTCCAAGGACAACCGTGCTGATATGTGTACTGATGGACAGTCACGGACGTCCTGTGTGTGCTGCGGACACCCACGAACGTCCTCTGTGTACTGAACAAACAGCCCACGTGGGCCAAAATCACCCAAACAGTCCACAGGGAGGGTCATCGTGCTGAGTCCAAGGACCAACGTGCTGATATGTGTACTGGTGGACAGCCACGAATGTCCTGTGTGTGCTGATGGACAGCCACAGACGTCCTGTTTGTGCTGATGGACACACACAGACGTTCTGTGTGTGCTGACGGACCCACACGGACACACACGGTCATACACGGACATCAACGGACGTCCTGTGTGTGCTGCCGGACAGCCACAGACAGCAACGGACGTCCTGTGTGTGCTGGCGGACACCTACGGACGTCCTGTGTGTACTGAACAGACAGCCCACGTGGACCAAAATCACCCAAACAATCCACAAGAAGGGCCAGCATGCTGAGTCCAAGGACCAGCGTGCTGATATGTGTACAGATGGACAGCCACGGACGTCCTGTGTCTTCTAACGGACACACACAGACACACACAGACAGCCCCGGATGTCCTGTGTGTGCTGACGGACAGCCACAGACAGCCACAGATGTCTTGTGTGTGCTGGCGGACACCCACGAACGTCCTATGTGTACTGAACAGACAGCCCACGTGGGCCAAAATCACCCAAATAGTCCACAGGGAGGGTCAGTGTGCTGAGTCCAAGGACCAACGTGCTGATATGTGTACTGATGGACAGCCACGGATGTCCTGTGTGTTCTGACGGACACACATGGACACACACGGACAGCCACGGACGTCTTGTGTGTGCTGATGGACACACACAGACGTTCTGTGTGTGCTGACGGACACACACGGACACACACAGACACACACAAACATCCATAGACGTCCTGTGTGTGCTAACGGACAGCCACTGACAGCCACGGACGTCCTGTGTGTGCTGGCGGACACCCACGGACGTACTGTGTGTACTGAACAGACAGCCCACGTGGACCAAAATCACCCAAACAATCCACAGGAAGGGCCAGCGTGCTGAGTCCAAGGACCAACGTGCTGATATGTGTACTGATGGACAGCCACAGACGTCCTGTGTGTGCTGACGGACACAGACAGCCACACACGTCTTGTGTGTGCTGACGGACACA